>NC_058501.1:3030303-3333333 GCF_020382885.2 Scatophagus argus
AACTATAAGTATATAAGTTTTGAGTATATCTTTTCTTGCACACAAGCTGTTACGAAATTTTAATATGGGTTTTGGTACAGAATGTTGTCTTACTGACTTCTTAACAAACAAATCTCAGAGTATCTAGGTTAGTGGAACTTTGTCCATCTTCCACTGGATTCTCTCAGGTCTGTGTGATTACCCCACTGCCAGAGCAATCGTATGTCAAGATTTGTCCTTAATTGAATACCTTGGAAAATGTGAAGAGTAACCAGACTTAAGATAGAGCCCTTTTAGTCTTAAAAATAGGAACATACTCGAAAAAATTGTCAAGCCTAGCCAAATTACTGCTGCTATCCTTATTGTCTTTCACTACCTGTATGAAGTGAGAGTCATCTCGACAAAGTAGTTTGTACCCTCAATATCCTTTACATGTTGAGTTCCCAGATGCTTTCATCAGGACGGAGGCTGACAATCCTGTCATTGTGTAGTGCAGTGTTAATCTTGTGCTGTGTTTGTGAGTGATGTATTATATGTATATGTGTTATACTACTGTCTGTACAGCAAATTCCCAATGGCACAAATAAAATATTACTCTACTTAACTCTAAACAGAGGAACCAAGACAGGAAGGAACAATTAGCAAAATGGAAAACACCTAGCAGTCACACCCTGTGTAAAACACACCTTGCCCCAAATGTTAGAATGTCAGTGATGATGATGATGCACGATGATCATGATGATCATGATGATTTTATTGCTACATCAATAATGGTGGTAATAACCAACTTCCATATTAACATGAGCATTTATCTGTTTTGTATCTAGCTATTATATCTGCAAAATTGAATTATCCTGGGGTATGAGTAGAAAGAGCATAAAATGGAAAAAGTCAAATTAAGTGTACTTTTTCTTTAATGAAGCTGCAGTTAAATTTAAGTCACTTACACATGTTGACGCTATGACATCTAACCAATAACAGATGTGCAAGTTTTACCATAAAGCTTACAATCAGTGAGTTTAATAAATTTCAATCACAGTATAACGTATATTTATATAAGCTTTTTGGGGACTTGCAAGGCTTGCAGGTGATGATGTAATAAAAATTACATCATACTGAGCTGCTGTGTGATGAAAAGCAAGGCAATGATTTAAGAAACATCCTTCATGACAGACTCTACTGGCTGTCCTGCATAATATGACTAATAGATTTATTATGGTGAGCGTCATCTTAGCGACAGGTCGACAGGACTGGTCCTGGAAAAGCATTATTAACCAGGTAATTGGCGGATGATTAGACCATTGTTTGTTGGCACTTCACTAGTGTATATTATTGCCTGTCCACTAACATGATTTATGAGTACATAATTCATATTCTGCCACTCTAATTACATCCTTTCAGCCTCCGTTACTACTGTTCTCTTAATGGTGGTGCCTCAGGGATGCATAAGGGAAAATTCTAACAGACAAATTTCTGAAAACAAAGACAAAAATCTCTAAAAGCATGACCTGATGTTTCTCTCCTGAATTTATTTCTGTACAGTGCATTGACATCGTGACAGTGTTTCCACTACGACGAGTGAAAATTTGAGTCAAACTCTCAAACACAACTGAGAATAACTGAGAGAATCACAGATATGATGCATGTCACATCACTACATCACATTGTCATCTTCATTGGCTGTTTTATAAAGTATCACAATAAATCTGGACATGAAGCCAAAGGCCAGCAGTTAGAGACCTGCTCTTAACATTCTGTTCACTTGCTAATGTATGCCCTCAGTGACATGGAATTAGGTGAACCTCAAAATATATAATTTTTTTTTATAAGCAGGCTACAGCTTATCTTGGAGGAAACTGTAATGAACACAGCCCTCCCATTTCTAAATAGTGGAAAATAACGTTAAAGTTTCACATCTGCTGTTTAGAGTGCTCAATTATGGATAGATTTGTGTTTTCTCATTTCTGCTGTGCATACAACATTGGTGCACAGCTATTGTTGTTTGCAATAGAATACTGCAGTGAGGATGTGGTGATGTTGACTGCATTGTAGGACCACCCAAAGTTTTTCCCTTGGAGTTACCATCACAGATTCCTTTTACAGTTCTTGAAGTACATTTTTCATCATCATTTGACAATTGACCCTTTGCTATGTCTCACCTCTTTGTTTGTTTCTCCCTCAAGCTGTCAGAGGTACAGCGGAGCCCATACTGTTATAGAAGCTAAAGCCTACAGATCATAGTGTAAAGTGAACCACCACATCACCTGGCAATGAAGACAATACATAAATGTGTGTCTGTTTGAATCTGACCGGGGTTGGTGCTAAACCACACACACATACACAGGGCAGCGGCAGTCAGAAAACGGGATAAAGCTCGCACCGAAGCTCCCACAAAATCTGTCAATGAGGCACGTTCCTACAGGATTATTTTTGTGCTTGAGAACATAACAACCGTGAAACAATCAGAAAATAACATTGTATTTATCTGATTCCCTGCTTTGTGTACCCTCTCTCCATTCTGTAGCTCTCGACCACTGCTGCTGTCTGTCTCTCTCTCTCTCTGTCTCCTTCTGTGAGCCAAAGGGTAACTTTAAATATCCACCATTTCAAATAGTGACAGGGTATAGGAAAGAATAAATGAAAAGCAAAAATATCATTTGTATTAGACAGTCAGTCGGTTAATTCCTAAAAATGACAGAGATTCACGTATTCGCTCAAATGTGTTTACTCCTTGGCTACACTTGCTGCTAACAACCCATATAAATACAAAATTATAAACTACGCCATTCATAATCTCTCTATAATCTACCCCATTCATTGTAGTTGTTAGCAAAAAACCGTTGCAACAAATAGCTCAAATTACATTGACTGGCAGCGGTTGTTACCTTTAGGGGACTCAGGCATCCAGATACCAGAAACATCGCTTATCCAACTTGCTTGGTTCAGACTGTACCTGACTGACTCGAGTGAGTGAGTGGGACTCATAGCACCAAACAGAGCCGGATCCACAGGTCTCATGACCATGTTACCGAGAGCTGGCAAAATCTCAGCTACAGTCACAGGTCCTATGGATGTCCATGTAATTTATGCTATTGGAGTAGGTTTTAAGGACAATGAATGGCACAATTTAAGGTTTGAATTTACATGGGCTGTTAGCAGTAATGTTACATTACATTACGTTTATTTAATACCCCATTAACTTTATTCATCCCAAAGACATGACACCACATAGTAATGTAACGTGTAGCTAATATCTTTTGGTGTCATGCCGGAAGCAAACATTCTATAGGACTATGCTCTGTTCCAATCCTTAGGTTTGAAGTGAAACATCGTTTAGGTGTTTTATAGTCCATCCATCCATCTTCTTCCGCTTCATCCGGGACCGGGTCGCGGGGGCAGCAGCTTGAGCAGGGATGCCCAGACTTCCCTCTCCCCAGACACTTCCTCCAGCTCTTCCGGGTGGACCCCAAGGCGTTCCCAGGCCAGCTGAGTGACATAGTCCCTCCAGCGTGTCCTGGGTCTTCCTCGGGGCCTCCTCCCGGAGGGGCATGCCCGGAACACCTCCCCAGGAAGGCGTCCAGGGGGCATCCGGAACAAATGCCCGAGTCACAACTGGCTCCTTTCGATGTGGAGGAGCAGTGGCTCTACTCCGAGCTCCTCCCGGGTGACAGAGCTCCTCACCCTATCCCTAAGGGAGCGCCCCGCCACCCTGCGAAGAAAGCTCATTTCAGCCGCTTGTATCCGAGATCTCGTTCTTTCGGTCATGACCCAAAGTTCATGGCCATAGGTGAGGGTAGGAACGTAGATCGACTGGTAAATTGAGAGCTTCACCTTGTGGCTCAGCTCTCTCTTCACCACGACGGGCCGGTACAACGACCGCATTACTGCAGTCGCTGCACCAATCCGCCTGTCGATCTCACGCTCCCATCTTCCCTCACTCGTGAACAAGACCCCGAGATACTTAAACTCCTCCACTTGAGGCAGGAACTCTCCTCCAACCTGCAGGGGACAGACCACCTTTTTCCGGTCGAGAACCATGGCCTTGGATTTAGAGGTGCTGATTCTCATCCCAGCTGCTTCGCACTCGGCTGCGAACCTCCCCAGCGCACGCTGAAGGTCCTGTCCTGAAGAAGCCAACAGGACAACATCATCCGCAAAAAGCAGAGATGAAATCCTGTGGTTCCCAAACCAGACACCCTCCGGCCCCTGGCTGCGCCTAGAAATCCTGTCCATAAAAATAATGAACAGGACCGGTGACAAAGGGCAGCCCTGCCGGAGACCAACATGCACTGGGAACAGGTCCGACTTACTGCCGGCAATGCGGACCAAGCTCCTGCTCCGAGAGTACAGAGACCGCACAGCCCTTAGCAAAGGACCCCGGACCCCATACTCCCAGAGCACCTCCCACAGGATGCCACGGGGAACACGGTCAAATGCCTTCTCCAAGTCCACAAAACACATGTGGACCGGTTGGGCAAACTCCCATGAACCCTCAAGCACCCTGCGGAGGGTGTAGAGCTGGTCCAGTGTTCCACGACCGGGACGAAAACCGCATTGTTCCTCTTGGATCCGAGGTTCGACTATCGGCCGGATTCTCCTCTCCAGTACCCTGGCATAGACTTTCCCGGGGAGGCTGAGGAGTGTGATCCCTCTGTAATTGGAGCACACCCTCCGGTCCCCCTTCTTAAAAAGAGGGACCACCACCCTGGTCTGCCAGTCCAAGGGCACTGTCCCCAACTGCCATGCGATGCTGCAGAGTCGTGTCAACCAAGACAGCCCCACAACATCCAGAGCCTTAAGGTACCCAGGACGAATCTCATCCACACCCAGTGCTCTGCCACCAAGGAGCTTCCCAACTACCTCAGTGACTTCAGCTTGGGCAATGTATGGACCCGCCTCAAGGTCCTCAGCCTCTGCTTCCATAACGGAAGACACGTCAGCAGGATCGAGGAGATCCTCGAAGTATTCCTTCCACCTTCCACCTGTGTACGTCGCCCGGATTGGCGTTACCGGGGCCTCACCCTGGAGCCAGGCCTGGGGTTGGGGCTCGCAGGCGAGCGTCTGGTGGCCGGGTCTCCGCCCACGGGACCCGGTCGGGTACAGCCCGAATAAGCGACGTGGGCCCGCTCTCTCGTAGGCCCACCACCCGCGAGAGGGTTCAGAAGGGGCCGGTGCAATGTGGTTTGGGCGACAGCTGTGTTTTGTAGTGATGGGGATATTGCCTGCACCCTGAATTGTGTGGACGTGGACTTGAATGACCCAGGAAGACTCTGGAGTCCTCCTGGGTCTGGGCTTGGTTTCGTTTTGTTCGGCCAGTACGTCTGAACACATAGTTTAACGTGTACTCATAGTTTTTTCTATTATGATGAGTGTATTCTACGGCTTGACATAACTTTGCTGCCCTTACCAACTGAATGACATTCTAACAATTAAACTTAACAATAAATACATCCTTTTAACAAGATCAACGATATTTTATCAGTTAGAATAGTATCAAAACTCTGAAGGGTCAGTTTAAAATAACTATATCCATTTTGTGGAATATAAAGTGATCATTTATTGCCTGATTTATTGCCTGAAGTGACATAATTACCGAATGGAATGCAAACTTTTTATGTTCACAGGAGGGAAGGCAGCATTAACAACTGGCACAGAACTGCTGAAAAGTATTATTTGACACTAACCACATAGGTTTAATATAACTCATCGTGGGTGTATTATTGCACTGATATGCACTATATACCTATTTCCAAGCTTAGAGTAGGCAGGCCTCGGTGTGCCACTTCTGTAATAAGTACATTGGAGCTTCTTAATATAACCCAAGATTGGATTGCTGTATTCTGCCTCAGTCGTGAGCGGGAGAAGTTTATGTTTGTCAGGAAAGTGTCAGACACCCAGTGAGACCCACTGTCCACCCACCAGTTGGGTGGGAGGACTCTACCTGCTGCTACCAGGGACGATGTCTCATGTGTGAAGCCCACGCTTGTATCACACTCAAGATGCACACAAATTGGCTTCAGACTTGATATATGATTGAAGAAAATAGGGTTTGCCAAGCCTAGTCTCTGTGCTACCTAAGCACAGGGTTCAGACTCTGGGCAGCACTGCATTATCTGGAAGCATTAACCTACGTGGCTGTGCTGGGACTGAAAGCTCCACTATGTTTTACATTTCTTGGGTAACATTAAGTTTTTCTTTAACAATCATTTTCCTTATCTAATTCCTATATTTGGATAATCACCTCAGTGTATGGTTTCCATATGTATCATTTTATACTGCTGCTGAAAATAAAGTTGAACCAAATCAGTTTCACACATAATCCAGTCTTGTGCAATGGAATATCATAACAATAACCAGGGAGTTGGCCAGGTCAGGCTATTCAGTGTGAGGTGACAAGAACATGCAGATCTGCAAAATGAACTGAACAGATTTCTCTCTCTCTCTTTCTATATACTCAGTAATGAACTGCTGAATGTGAACTCATGGGGCTGTGTTTATAAAGCATGTCACTTTTCGGGGACATAAAAAAAATGCCATTTCACACATTTTAAGCTTTTTCAAGTCACAATTAACACAGTCCACATTTACACTGCCTGAGTTTAACTAACTTGCAAGAAAGACTGTCACTGTGACTGTGACTTTCATCATGTGACCTTCCTTGTTTTAGTCACATGAAAAAAATAGGACAATTTACGTTAAAATAAGTTAACTTAAGTACGTGACATAAGTTAAAAATGTTACAGAAGTTATTTACTTCTGGAAGTAACTTCATATGGGTCAACATTTGCTTTTAGTTTCATATGGGATATGAACACTAATGTCCTGTGTGAAGTGCTGTGTTAGTTTGACCAATCGACCAACCCAACCTCCTCTGCCTGCAGCCTTTCTCGCTTCACGTCATTTTTTTCACACTCACTGGCAATATAGGGATATAAGCCACAATTTCAAAATTCTTTTTGCACTTTTCAATTAAGTAAAAGTTCATGCTTAAGAGATTTTCAGCTTTACGTTGCATGATCTCTGATTAGTGGTGGTGATCTATGATTTGTACAGATTGCCATCATGATTTGCTGATTAATTGCTAAATTTAATCATATCATGCCATCATACCATGAAAGAGCATTTTACAGCTCATGTTGCTTTTTCTAAATAATAATCATCTAAATCTTGTCGAAGAGCTGCAGTAAAAAGGTAGCAAAGAAAGCTGTGTGCTATGTTTAACTCTAAAGCGCAATGACTGACTTATTTAAAAGTCTGTGTTTTGCCTCCACTGAGCGTTGTCCCAGTGGCTAAAACTTTTAAGGACATTTTCAGTGGAGTAACTTGGAAACTGAATCTGGAACCTCTGAGGGTCTGGAGCTGAAGCAGTTGCTCACTTTTGGATTTAAACATTAGATTGTAATTCTTTTATTTTATTTTTTTTTTATTTTTTCTTTTTCTGCTGTCAGGTTTTTAAACTTGACATATCACTCAATTCTTAATAGCACCAATAGTGATTAAAAGATACTATTTAATTTTAACAAACATCCTTATGTAACATCCTGTGTATAAATATTGTGAAACTTTAGACATATGCTTCATAAGTTGCAAATAAATGAAGCTACCAGATGCTAGCACATCTGACAGGAATTTCCCATACACCTCGGGTGGCTTTGACAGTGAGGTTCGATAAAGCCCGGCACAGGCGAGCCAAGAATGAGAAGCTAACTGTAGCACAGACCAAACAGACCGCTCAAATCTGTCCAAGTGCTCCTCTGCAGCGACGCCTCCTCTTTGCTCCCCAAGCACTCGACTGTCTGGGCAAATGAAGAGTGCCGTACACGCTGTCCTCCCGCCAAACTCCTCTCAGGGAAGCCTGAGTAGCAGAGACAAAGGGGCACCACTGAGGATGAAGCAAGCTCTTCATTAGCTGGTATTTGCATGGATAACTCTCATGTGTCATCTTTCAGTGTCCCCTTGCTGTCCCTGGTGACAGCAGTTAACTGCAAGGTAAAGCATTTTTTTTCACTATTACTCTGAGTCACACAGGCAGTAAGGGAACAGATAAATGTGAGAAAGGAAAACATTATCTAAGGGTTTGGTGAAACAAATTACAGCAGAGAGGTGTTGTTTACTCTTGAAATTAATGTGGATTAAACGCCTGGCAGTGGTGCTTTCTGCAATGTACAGGGCTTCAGCTCTAAAAGACTTGTACCCTGTGATAGTTTGCACAAACATTTTTTGATGGGGATCCAGCAGCAACTGGGCCCCAGGCTAGAAGGGCCTCCCAATAATGAAAAATAAAACCGTGCTGGGATTTGCTCTTTTGTACACTATGTATTTCATCATCACAACCTTAATTTCTCCTATGTCTACAAGAATACAACTCTAAAAAAATGGCTTCCACTTTGAACCTGTCCTTGCACTCAGTTTGTCTTTGCTATGCTTGTGTTTTCCACAGATTTGTTTTGTGGAGATTTACCTCCACTGTTGTTCAAAAACTGCAGAATTAACTTAAATGCAACTACCTGCTCTTTGTTTTCTAATTAAATTTCAGAAGCTCAAAACCCTAAACACAGGCTGATGGTGATGACATTAGTTTTCCAGGTACTGTGTCGTAAACCAATATGTAACATGACAAACTGAAAAGTGGACCAGCAGACATCCAGTCGTAGTTGGTTGCCACCGGTAACGCCGAGGTATAAAATAGATTAAAGGTGAAAAAGAACCAGTTAAAATTGTATTAAAATATAAATTAGACGACCATATTAATCATGAGATTGCTGCTGTTCACTCTTGCAAAATGAGAATCGGGCAGCTTTGATCGGACTGAAGCTAATGAACTAACTAGCAAGTATGTTACTGTTGATGCTTTAATGTTAGCTCACACCAATCAGAATCAGAATCAGAATTCCTTTATTTATCCCTGGAGGGAAATTCTTGAATCATGATTAGGTGTGTCTTTGACGGTGTTATTTCCTTTATTCATGAAAAATACTGAAATGGTCACGGTTCACTTTGAAACAATAAATAAATTAAAACAGTTTGGTGTGTTTTTTTTTTTTTTTGTTTTGTTTTGGGGTTTTTTTTACTAAAATAATACTGTCAGAGCTGTGCTTTTTTCATTACCAGATAGTTCTTGTTTGTTGTTGTTTGACACACTGATGTAGCAGAACACAGACCAGCCTCAGCTGTAGTTCATCCATCCATCCATTTTCTATACCGCTTATCCGTCAGGGTCGCGGGGGAGCTGGAGCCTATCCCAGCTGACTACGGGCGAGAGGCGGGGTACACCCTGGACTGGTCGCCAGTCAATCGCAGGGCCAACACACAAAGACAGACAACCACACACTCTCACACTCTCACCTAGGGGCAATTTAAAGTAGCCAATTAACCTAATGTGCATGTTTTTGGTATTGTGGGAGGAAGCCGGAGTACCCGGAGAAAACCCACGCAGGCACAGGGAGAACATGCAAACTCCACATAGAAGGGCCCAGACCGGGATTCAAACCTGGAACCCTCTTGCTATGAGGCAACAGTGCTAACCACTGCACCACCGTGCCGCTGTTTCAAAATCACTGTTGTCATCCTTATTTGTTGCATATTGGTTGACTGATTTAAAATGCAGCTTTTTTTGTTCTTGTAATTCATCTGGTCCAATCCAAGCTTAATGAGTTTGACTCAGTCTGAGCAGGCCCTCTTGCTGGGGGGGTATGCGGGGTTTGGCCTGAACACTTTGACTTCAAAGTGTTTTTCTCAAAACAACATATTTGACTTATTTAAGTTATGTTGGCATGTGCAAAGCGGTAGTCAGATTTCTGCTTACTGAAATGAAAATATAGAGCCTACCAGTGAAATGAATGTTACTTTCACCCTCCGTCAGACTGGAGGATAGACAAATCAACGCCTCAAAAAGCTGAAGTGAAGAAGCAGCAAGTGGAGAAAACTTGAAGTCAGAGTCTGCACTTGCTCTCTTTTTCCCTCACCTTCAATGCATACATAAGCATTCAAAGGCACACCCACACACATATACAGACACAAATACAGGCATACACATGCACAATGGAAACACACACACACACATGTGTGGACACAAATATAGGTATACACACACACACACACACATACATATAGAACCTTACCCAACTCCACTCTGCTCATGTGTGAAATGAGCAAGGGTCTTATCTCTTGGAAACACACCACTGAGCCAGAGGAGAAGTAGAGAGAGGGAGACGCACAGCAGGAGAGGAGGGAGAAGAGAAAGGGGCAGGATGGGAGGGAGGGGGGCAAAGATTGAGAGAGAGGGAGGTGTCACGTGGTGTGCATGCTGATGAATATGGACTTGGGAATCTGCTGCAGATCCTGGAGGTCTCGAGCCGAGCCATTATCGGGCTTCTCTTCTGCTATGACACCCCTTGACTGACCTCAGTGAGCCAGCAGCACTCCCTCCACACAAAACTCTATCCTAGTCATCATATAAAACGTATGGTTAGATCAAATGAGAAGTTGCAAGGGAGATAAGGTGACATCGAGCGTTAAATGGGTTGATGTGTGTTCATGTAAAACACCAGCTACTGTATGAACAACGAGTACCTGCTAAAAGCATTGTTAAAGCATTGCACCCCATCTAGCCTTAAACCCCTGATTCAGATAAGAAAAAAAGAAAAGGCATCCTATTGTCATTATGATGTTGTACATTAACTATATAAGCACACTAATTATAAATCTCTGCTAAAAATACAAATGCAAACATCTGAATATTGTTTAGAAAAGAGTCTTTAATATTTATCCCCAGTTTCTGAACTAAAAGAGGGAGAATATTGGAGTGACGCACATCGATTAACTCAACTCCAAATGACAGCTAACAAGCTCACAATATCAACTTGAAACATCAGACACGAGACTGCAGTTAATTTCCCATCTCAACATTGGTTTAGCACACAATAGCAAAGACAGACAGAACAGAGACAACATAATATTTATCAATTATGTCCTCCAAAATCAGCTTCTCAGTAAGTTTCTTTGCCCCGTTTCTATAAACCTCTTAAACAGCCTTGGTCATCCTTCTTTCAATCCCGTATCCTGAAATATTTCATCTTGAAATGCTAACTTTAGAGGAAGTTGTCCCAGGACAATTCAACATATATAGTGGAGAGTCGTGGGTCAGGGAGGCCGCTTTGTTGGAGTTTGTCATGGACTGGCTGATAGTTTCTTGTCCTGGTAAAGAAGATCTCTGAGACTCAAATCAGGGAACACTCCTAAGCCTTCCAGGTAGTTTCCATGGTGGGGTGAGAAGTTGCTGGTTTGAACTGTGTTCGATAGTGTGCTGGATCATAATCAGAATCAGGTGTCAGATATAACCTGTGCACTTCCACCTGAGATGAGATAAGTTTTTCTTCCATCACACTTGATTTTAGCACACATACTCTGCCCGGTTGTGGTATCTCGCCTCTGGCAGTGGAAACCAGATGCTTCTACTCAATTTCAGATGGGAATAGAAAGTCTCACCTGTGTCATCTGGGAGAAGTGGAAAATGAAATGCACTATTGGTTCATTTGTCCAATATATCACAATTTTAGACTGATTAGACTAGACCTGATTTGCTTTGTCTCTGATGAATATAGTCTTAACAAACAAATGTTTATCTAGCTCAGTTTGATAAATGCCTACCAACAAAGTATGTTTTGCTGCATGTCTCTGCGTTGTTGTTGATGTGAAACACTTCATGCTGAATAGGTAGGTGCTATGCAAACAGAACTGCATTTGTTCATATGTTCTTTGATGCTGTTCAACATGCATGGAGATGTATTATGTTCTTTCACTCTCGTTATATTATTACTATTGCTTATTATGTATGTTGTGTTTTGTCAGCCATTGCAGGAAAAGGTGGCCATGAAAATAAATTACTTGCTTACTTTTAAAAACTTTGAGCTTAGGAAAAAAAAAGGTTTTTTTGTTTTTCACCAGAAAACGGTGTGTACCTGTGTTGTTCCTGAGTGTTACTGATTTTCTGATAACTTCCCATCGACTAAAACAAAATCCACAGTTGAAGTTGGTTAAACAGACTTTTGAAATAGAGTGAGGAAGAAACAATTAATGAAAGTGGACATGGGAGTGAGGGAATAAGACATAGCACTGAGGAATCCAGAGGGGAACTGGTATGAAAGTGACCTCAAGTTTGAACAGATGAAATATGTAAAATAACAATCAAAAGCATTTGAGTGACACCTGAACTCTAGCTTGCCAGATTGATTCTCAAGACATTAGAAAGTAATTAGTGAAGAAGCAGTGCTTTACAAGCGGTACTCACAGAAAATTAGCGTTAAATACCTCAATTCAGCATGTTAACCGATAATGACTTTCAAGAAATGAGATATTTTTAAAGGTGTTGTACGCTGGCTCTCCGCTCTTCAGGTGGATCAGGGGGATTTCTAAAGAAAGGCCATCATAATTTTACAGTCCATGAGCAACAGAATGGTAGTGTGTGTGCTGGTCTAAGTCGGCAGCATGTTAGAGGAGCATGCAGTCATGTTTGCCAATAATATGCTTCAATTTATCAGCACACTTTTCCTTTCCTCCCACTCCATCATTACCTGTCATGATTGCTGCTGAAGACTGGCTACCTTCTGCAGGCCTCTGGCGTCACCATGTGGTATAAGTGAGGTATGGCAAGTTCAAAATGAATTAGTGTCGCTCTGTAAAAGCTTACATGAATCACTGCATATGGATCTGCATTTGAGAAACAGAATGAAAGCAGATGCTTCATACAGGTTCCAAAGAGCTGGTTTGATTACTATGAAAACATCCTTAAACCTGTTGTTGTTTAGAACAACTGAAAATAAACATAAAATGGTTCCAAATAACTCATCTGGCATAATTCAAGTCTCTGGATGCCCAGAGATCTAAAATTGTTTTTTTAACAATTGATTGTATATTATTTTCAATTATGAAGACATAATTAATGAAGAAGTTGTTGTTTTTTTAATTTTTTTTTTCTAATTTCAGAATGAGAATCAGAAGTCTTTATTGTCATTGTACAAGGAATACAATGAAATTGTAACAGCCTTGGAGTGGTGTTATTCTAGATCTACATTTAAGTATGTAACAGACAAGACAACACAACTTCCCATTTTTACATGCGAAGGGCTTTAGATAACATCATAGCAACATCCTCAACTTAAAGTGCTCAGACAAAATGGAAATCAAAATTCCATAAAGTCTGGGCAAACACTATCAGATGAACGCAGATGAAGATCATGAGATGTCAATAAAAGTTCCAGAAGAGCTACTAATTGGACTTGTCTATGGGGGTTTGATTGTTTTCTCCAGAATGAACTTTGAGCCTCAAAATTATAAATTATATGACATTGTGTTGTGGATTTTTTAAAATGACAAAACATTGTTAAGTTAATGAATTCTGATCTCTTCTACTGAGTATAACTACATGACCCTGTCAGAAGCAGATTGTTTTGCACACTGAAGAGCAGCAACAACAAATAAAAATTCTTTCTTAGAGGCACCTGGTGGGACAACTGTGGAGAACACCTTATGATAGAACATTAACGACCAATTCCTGGAAAGGCATTTTCTTATTCCTATCCTAAACATCATAAACCACTCATATGAGTGTTCCAAATCAGATTCAATAGACAAACCTATCAAAATCAAAAATCAAAACAATTGTATTGTAATTGTAAATCGCACTTCCTTTCAGCTGCTGAGGACCGTCTGTTTATGGGGAGATTTGTAATATTCATAATACAGAGCTTCATGTCCTGCTGTAGGAAATCAGTCAGGCAACATTGCCACGCCAGCAACATCTAAATAGGAAAAAGCTGTCAAAATTCTCAGCAAATTAATTAGCAAACATGGCACACATCACATTGTGGTGAATCGGATATGCATGTTAGTATTGTTTTAAGTCATTTTTATTTCCACTGGTAACTTGGTTAAACCTGACAAACAAGTGTTTTAGAGTAGGAGAATGACTCAGGACAGGAGTGTGTGAGGGCACCGATCAGACAATATGGCACAAATTTGATTTTTTTTCAATTCTGATTTAGGACCACTTCCATATGTGGTCCTAAATCATATAGTCTATGCACACAAATGTTTTCACTTAAACTACCCAATTAGACCTCTTGTGAAGACTGTGCTTGATTGACAGCTCCTTCACGCTCCTTTTAACTTTGTCTCACCTGTTAGTTTATACAGTTTGTTGTCGGCTCAACTTAAAACAGGATCAAGTACAGCAATTTACTTCCTGACCTATATCGCTGACAATACAATGTATATTTTTATGTGCTAAATACATTCCAGCTATAAAATGCCCCACATCCTGCAGTCAGAACGCAGTGAGATGTGCAAAACGCGCAGGTGCTGCTAACAAAAAAGCTAATGATCCACCTCACCAGAATTCAGGCCCTCCGAACAGAAAGACACAGGAAGCTTTACAAACTACAAATACAAATTACATTACAAATGATTGCAATTAGTGAACTCGACTTTATGCCTACAATCTGCATTAAAATATTCAGAATGCTCCCATGATATGACTCTATGAGAAAGAGAGTTGAGTATCCCCACACAGACATTCATTCGAATTTTCATCATTTCAGTTGATGACGTTATACTCTCTACAGTGCTTCAATTCTGTGTACAACTTTACCAACACCAACGCTTAATGTAGCCCTCAAGACTGAATTTAATAGATGAAGAGTAAATACATTTATTCAGTCATGATTGGATCTCATGAGGTAATGCCTTGCAGTCACGCTAGATAATTTCTCTTTACACTTTCATTCATCTGAAGGCATCCTTTTGTTTTAAAGTAAAAGGAGGAATATGTCTGTGCCTGTCATGATTCAGAGAAGAAAGACTGAAAGGTTCTTCTGTGTTCTGAAATCACTCACTTCACCATGTGTGGTTGACACTCATTGAATTTATGTATGCAAAACAGAGAATGGGTCTGTAAACGTTTATTTGTGTTGGTATTAGAGCTAAGGGTGGCTGGGTGGTGGTGCTGGAGTGGGAGTGGATGGGGGCCACAATTTGGAAAATTTTGTCCATAGTTCCTAATGGCTGTCCTGGGTTTGACAGCACAGTTGTAAAAATGACACTCATTTTACTCCTCAAGGAGAGCAAACTGTTAAGCTTCTACTGTATAGGGTGTAGTGAATGACAACGGAATGGCACAGCTTAGAGGTCTAATTAGCCTTGCATGAAGACTGCCCCATGGTTTCCATATCGTAACTCCAGCCATAGACATTTTCAGGTGAGAGTCACACTCTTGTCAAGTCCAGGAAACTTTCTGTTATATATTTCATCTCTTCTTTCGCTAAAATGATGTTTTCTAGATAACCTCTTATCATAAATTATAACGTTGTTCGTCAAACTGACAGCCATTTGTGTCTCTGCGGAAAGGCGATGCCATCCAGACAAACAGCCCTGTGTGTTCCCACATTCACTCAGTCATTCAGACAGACCATTAACCCTCATTATCCCTCACTGATCAGCCTTTCAAATGCAGCAGAGAGAGAGCTGGGGGGGGGAAGCCGATTAGGACCATTAAAACATGACTCAGCTGTTGGAAAATCTAAGACTGTCACTTTGTCAGGGGCTGAACTTTTCTCGTCTGTTACAGTTAAGCTGAGTGATGCTGTTTTAGCACAAAATCAGACAGCAGCATGTGGTTAAGTTTGCATGAGCTTCCATCAAGACAAACTAAACTACATGCCTTAATAATCTTACCTTTTTCAGCATATTCTTCAGCAATTACTATTGGGGCCCATAGGAGATATTAGCAGTACTGAAGCTGAACTACTCACTATTATATTATATTATGTTATATTATATTAAAATATAAGGTGCAGTGCCTAGGCCTTCTGCAGAGCTTATTTAGCATCTTTCAGCTGTTTGTTTTGGATTTAGGGCCCTCAGCTTTACTGTCTGGGTTCACATCAGTATGTTTTCATAAGCTCTGTTAAACCCACTGCACACTACCTGCCCTCACAAAACAGCAGACAGACACGATTAGTAACTAGCTGGTGAACATAACATAGCATTTAGCAACTAAAGAGACATGATGTTGTCTCTGGAGTTCACGGAAACCAAAGTGGACCTTATTTATCAATTAAAACAAATAAAACTCCATTAATGCTAATGTTTCTCTGTGCCTGTATGCAGTAATATGGAAAGGATATGTGAAAGTCAAAGTGTAAAGGTTCTGTTTAGAACTTGTTGGGGGCAACAGAAGGACAGATCAAGGATCTTTCAGGATCTTCAGCCTATAATCTGTTTTAACATGAATGAAGGGGCTTTATTCATTCCCATCATACCAGTTATTTAGGTTAGTGCAGTATTAGTGGGAGGGTGGAGAGCCTGTACCGCTTGTTCTAACGTCTAGACAATGTGTTAACAATGCTGGAGGTAGAGGTAGGTGGAGATGTGTTCAGTTTGTTCACTGTGCAGGTGGCCAAATATTGATTATTACAACCTTAAACAAAGGCAGACTAGTCTGATTATAACAACCAACCGCACAGATTGGTAAATGTTTTGCATTCACTGACAGTAAACAGTAAAAGACATTCCAAACAATAATTCAGCATTTTAGCACAGGCATCTCAGAACAATGTGCAATTTATATATACAGCTAAACATTAGCTCTTATGTGCTTTTCTTTATCTGGTGTGCATTTTTTTTATTATTTCTGTTGCTCCACATTTTAAGTCTTAGTCTTCATGAAGTCCACAGCCAAGCTACCAGCGCTGTGAAGCTGTCTTACAGCACAGAACCTTATATTCACCATCTTAGCAACTGCCATTAGTTTACAGTTTTATGTGGTCATAAACCAAAGTATTGGAATAATGTACTGATGAAATTTTAGAGAAACACCAAAGTGATCAGGGTATCAGGGAACCATGGGTATCAGTGTCATATTTTGAAACAACCCATGTCTGAACATTTCACATTTCGTCAAAGTCACAGTTAGCATAATGATGTATCTAAGTGGTGATTACTGCTTCAAGGCCCGCCACAAGTGTGGGTAAAACAAAAACCAACTCTTGTCTCATTATTTTTCAAACAGTTTGGGATTTGGATGTTTGAGCTGTTAGTATGATAGGAGTCTTATCTCATGTGAGCCTTTCATAAATGAGTTGACATATATTGAAGTAGTAGAAGAAGAAGAACTTTATTTACATAGCACCTTTCAAAAACCAGACTTCCAAAGTGTTTAACAATCATTTCAAAAGAAAGACCAACAAATCATATACAAATAGAAGGCAATAATCAAAATATAAATTTTATACAACCGCTGAGATCTCCACAGAGGTTTGAAAGTTTAACGTTCACTGGACAATGTTAACGTGTTTAAGATCTCTGCTGTCTTCCTGGAGACAAGTGGTAATGAGGATGGATCGCTGTGTCACCTGCTGCAGCTCGAAATGAGCGTGTCCAGGCTCAGCTCGGGTGGGATGGTGTTCACGAAGAACACGTGCATTTGTCATTTACATGAACTTGTAGAGAACATAAAATATCAGGAGCTCATGCAAAACCTGTCAAACACCTCATTAACAGACAGACAGATGCAGTCATCATGAGGATTCATGACTTCAGGGTAGTTCCTCCTGGGCAGAGAGCCAGACGTGTGTGACATTACTGCCACCTGCTGGTCACCCAGGGTCAGAGGCTTTTCAGTTCAGTTTTCATTAGAACGCAACACGCTGGGTTGCATCATGACGCCATAGCAGATAAAAAGTGGTAACACAAGAGTGATTTCGCTCTGAAAGGATCACGTGTGGTCACTAAAACACAATTTCCTCTCAGTGATTGCAGTTAAATAGGTGTTGCCTCTTCCGCCTCCAGTCAGCTCACACATAGCCTACACAATGTTATGGACTTCAAGATTCATTTTCAAAACACCAATGACTTGACATTGAAAACAAGTTCTCAGTTGACACAGACATCTTTTAAAACATTTACTGACATGGGCAAATCTCAAGGCCATAACCACTGAGTCAACATTTAGAGGAACCAAATCTGTCAGGATCTTCATCTCCCATTAGTTTTTCAAGTTTGAATACATTTACATACCGGGTTTGATATGGACTTCATCCAGCAGCTGAGCTACAGCCTCACCACATAAACAACATAAAACTGCAGTAGCCAACACAGTTAACACTTCAAACGGTGGTACTGTAATAATAATTTGTTAAGATTGGTTATTAGTAAATTACGAATGTGTTTGCTAATTATTATTAGCTGTTGACGGCGATGCATGGTTCCTGCAGCACAGCAACTGTTTCACCTATATGTTTTATGTCAACATATTAAGGGGGTGCACCTTTTCCTTTACATAATTGTGCTTGCATATTTTCTATCTTTATTTATTAATTTATTTTTTATTTTACTTTATTATTTACTGAAATAAATGTATAAACCTAATAGAAAAAGAAAAGGCGTAAACATGTAGCTGCGTTTCATTACCTGTTAATTTTGAGCGGACGGTCGTTTGTATCTTCGGTTAAAAGCATAACTCCTCCCGCCCGGGCTGTCAAGATTACACCAAACGCGCTAACCCAAGACGCCCAGGAAGTGACAGCACATTAGATCCAGGGCAAAACAGCAACAACAGTTTATCGACAGAGGCTCAATTTAAGAAGGGCAAGTGTCGAAAAAGTGTCGACCAGCAGATATTCTTTATTTTTCAGACGCAGTCAAACTCGGTCTGCTGTTTTAATCATGGCTTCTTTTACAACCGAAAGACAAACACTGACCACTTCGGTGTTTTTTTGTGCCGTCGCAGCGTTTGTTAGCTTTGTTAGCCAAGGGGAATGCCAAACAACTCCACCACCACCGACTCGTAAGTTCAGTCTTGGTTTGAAAAGCAGTAACGGTGCAATCCTCGTTGCAATTGACAAAAGGTAGCGGGTTTTTCTGCTAATAAGAAACTTTAATGACAATTTGTAAGTAACGCGAGTTTAGTACTGTGAAGTACTAAAGTACTAAAGTGAAGTAGTATTTCCATAATACGTCACACTGTACACTGCAGCCACAGTGCTATTAATTGATTTTTCTACTTTCGAGTATCGTCAGTTCCATTTTTGGTTATCTCTCTTTTCAGACTGCTCTGCCTACAAAACCTGTGACGACTGTGTTCCACATGCCAAGGTAACGGTGCCAGGAGCAACTCGGCTGCAGTTTTTGCAGATTAGATCAGACCTTTGCTCAACCAAACTAATCTTCTAAATCGTCATTTTATTGTCCCTTGTTTGTTTAGACAGTGACACAGTCAAACCTACTGAACCTCCCACGACTTGACCTGCTTTAAAAGCCGAGTGTGCCTTTACAGATGCGCGAGAAAGCATAAATGCGCCATATTTTGTTTGATGTGACGGTTTTTCGGTGCAAATGTGAATAAAAATATAATGAGGGCAGGACACGATCTGATGACCTTGTCGTCAGCGTACACCTTTGATTTATGTAATGCTGTAACTAAAGATTTTTTTTCCCATGATTCATTCCTCTGATTGTTTCTCACATTAATAGTTTGATATGTAAAATGTTAGCCAGATTAGCTTCAGAATGTCCTAAATCCCAATTTGATGTCTTCATATTGCTTGGTGTGTATGTCAGTCAGTCTAAAATCCAAAGATGTGTTCAAGTTTATTAACACATAAGACAAAGGATCACAGCAAATCCTTAGAAATTAATGTAAAGCTAGAGTCAGAACTGATTAATTGATTAGTAAAGTAGGTGCCGATTAATTTACTATTGATCGATAAAATTGTCAGCAGGTTCATTGCAGGTTCAGATCTGGATAAGCTGAAGCATAGCATGTGGATGGTTTGATGTTTGTGTTTTATCTGCACAGTGTCTGTGGTGCCTCACCACCAACAACTGCACAGAATACCCAGTGAGCTGGTTGCTGCCTCCAGCATCAGTATGCAAGTTGTCCCAGGCCCGTTGGGGAATGTGTTGGAGTGAGTTGGTCCTGTTTCGATGCATCTGCTTTTCTCTTTCATTTGTCATGCTACAAGATTGCAATCATTCTTCCCACGGATTTCTTTCTGAAAAAAGTAAATGTTTAAAATGGTTTTACTGGATTCCATTGGAGAAGGAAACGCAAATGAATTAGTGAAGTAGGAACATGTTTCAGTAATCGGGGTATTGGGTTGCGGTGTAATGCTGGTAGTGATATCAGGAAGTTGATTTAATGGTTCAGTACTCTCAAAATATTTAATTTCCATTTCCAAATGCCAAACAAAGACCTTACACAAATACAGTAAAACCTTTATAAGGTATGTACAACAATAAGATGCCTGTAAAAAATAAAAATAAAAACAATGCAATTGCAATAGTGAGAAAAAGAAAAGATTCAGCTTTATAAGATACTGCTAGTTCAGGTGGTAAATAGCTGTGTGATATGTACAGTGTGGAGATTCTTTTAGATAAACTCTCCCGTGTTACTTAAACATTTAATTTAAACGTATAGAGGAAACAGCTGCAAATATCCATATATCTATACTATAACCAGATGAGTAAAGATGTCAGTTGGCAAATAAATTGATGAGGCCATGAGGCTGAAAGAGGTCTACATCAGTTCAACACAGAAGTTGATCGAGCGTATTTTGTGCTGCACTGACTGACTGCTCATTGGTGCATGCTGCATACTGTAGGCTATTGGTTATCTAGTCTCAGTGTTTCTGCTTTTATCTGTAGCATTTCTCACAACTCTGCTGTGAAGAATGCAGGAAGACACTGTAGTAAGGTCACATGCTTTTCTTTTTGTTCCCTCATCTGTGACGGAAAGGGCAGTATGGGGCCTGTCTGTAACTTTGTGCACCTAGGTGAAGTCAGGCTGTGCGTGTGCTAACTATATCAGTTCAGTTGTTAAAGGCATAATAAAAACAATTTATACTAAAAGTAATCTCTCTCACTCATCAACCATGACCACATCATGACCCACTACTCTGCATGGACTTTGCCTTCTGTCTCTTTTTTCTTATTTTCCCCTGTATTCTGAACATTTCTGGGCATCAACCCTTGGGCAGTGGTTTGTAGCCCCCAGCCAATAACAGCACAAAGTCATGACTCTATGAAAACGTGGCGACCAGGACACACCACAGTCTGTCTCTCTTCTGTTCTCATTTTGTCATAACGAGACACACAGACAAACAGGGCATGGAGACAAATAGTAGACAGGATGCAGCTTGCATTTGTGCTGTAACTCTCAAAAAACCTTTAGGGTTGTTTGGAGGTGTGGGGGTGTTTTTATTTGTGTTTCACAACCTAACCACTTAGAAATAATCCCAAAATACAGTCTTATTTCTCAAACTGAGCACTTTATTCTCACTGAACACCGCTCCCTCTCTGCATTCATTCTCTAATCTCCACTGCTTGCTCTAGACAGAGGTTGACAGTGGGTTATTAGTGCTTTAACTCAAGCAACAGATCTGAATACTTCCTTCACCACTGCCTAAGATCTCTGCTGCAAGGAAAGGTCCTGCACTGAAACTGTTACTTCTGTAAAAGTGTGTAAAGCATAATCAGAAAAATTTACTTAAAGTATTCAATGTAAAAGCAGGATAATGTTCCCTTTTATATATGATCTATTGTTATTTGGGTTTTTTTGACTCATGCATTCATGTAAAAGTGGGATTTTACTGCTTTTAGTTGAGGTGGCTAATTTTGATTCGAATACTACCTCCAGTGTGAAGATCTGATGCACGACAAAACATGATCATTCAGCTTCTGTGTTGCAGTGATGAAAGTTTGTAGTGATGTCAGCCTATTTCAACAGATTGCCAATAGCAGCTGAGCTCATTAACCTTATTCAACAGTGTAGAATTTATCTTGTGTTTTGATTTGTGGTAGTTTTAGAGTCTAGGAACTAAGGAACTAATTTACATCCTTTTTCTCACTGTGGTTATCTGATCATTGCTGCGAGTTCAGGTGTTTTATCACTGACTTTGTCACTGGCTTTTGATGTCTTAGTTATGTTTTCATTGGAAACAGAAGTGTAGTTCACAGCTTGATCGTTACAGTGTGATGACTTGTAGTGTTGCAGAGATGTCAGCAGATGGTGCCATTGCTGTTTCAGTTTCTATATTTCTGTATTTTAAGCGGAAGTTTCTTTGTAATATAAAATCTATATATTACATAAATGTATTGTTTGTCATCTTATGTGATTCAGTGAACTTTGAGGCCCTGATCATTTCCATGGCCGTCCTGGGAGGAATAATCCTCATCAGCATTGCTGTATGCTGCTGCTGCTGCTGCTGCAAGAAGCGTCAGTCAGGGTAAGATAAATTAGTGTAAATGTAATGTATGTTTTACTCTACAGTGTGCGTACCTGTACGCTAACTAGACTTGGACCAAAAATCATGACTTACTCAGGTAAGTTAATAATGCAGTGCAGGTAACTCCAACGCTGACTGTAGCCTTAAAAAAAATCACTCTATAGGTTAGTTAATAACTCTTTGACACAGTGTCAAACATTAAGATGCTTTGAAACTTTTTTTTTTATATATTATAAAGTGTCAAAAGTAATAAAGGCTAGGTGTTGCTGTGTGATTAGTCATTGATTTAAAAAAACAAAACACATTGTATGTGCCTGAGATTTGTTTTTTGCTCTGTTTGCTGTGGTACTTGGTGTTTTTTATTTATTCTAGTATTGGATCAAAGTTCAAAATTCTTGTATCTGATCATGATAAGCTTCTTAAAGATTTATTGTAGCGCTGTTGCAGTGGATTACATTAATGCCTAATATATCTGTAACGTCACTGTGCAGGATGGGGGCGGGGGGTATGAATTGAATTCTGGTGTATTAGTGTCATTAAAAAAATATTTGTTGAGCCAAAAAGGGTCATTGACAGTGATATTTTTGAGGCAGTTGAAACTCTCATACTGCTGCAACCCTAACACCAATACTATGAGCCTGTTGCAAAGTAACTCTGAGCTCGTAAACAAGGAAAGTGTGTCAGCCGTGTCTGTGAATCAGAAGGTCTACTTCGGTGACATTACTGCTGGGCACAAATAAAAGGAGTTCTTAATTACTCTGTGCTAAACAACTGCTGAGTGCAGTGAACCCTCTGAGTTAAGCATCCATTAATCTGGGCTACATTCACTCTTGTAGCTTCATCATTTTCACTTCCTTTAAAAGACTCTGTGTGTGTGTGTGTGTGTTTTCTGATTGTGGTAGAGTGCAATGAAAATGTCATGTCAGTCAATCAACTGCAGACTGGCCTGTCACAAAGTGACAGTCTTGTGGATATACGAATCTCGTTCATGTCTATCATCTGACAAAAAAAAAGTGGGATGAAGAGCACGCCTGGAACACACACAGACACACACCAAAGTGTCCATTTTACATTTACTGACAGGAAGTTGTATTTTCTTACCTCCTGATTGCACAGCTGCCATTAAAAGAGATCATTCCTTTATCAAAGGTGACACATCTTGCATCTATAGCAAAAGCTTTGACTTTAGTTAAGTGTGCCTGGGTTCCAGACCTTTAGCAGTAATAATACACCCAAATAATAACAGTAATATGGTGGCTACTATAGACAAGACAGACACTGCTGCTGTTTTCTGCCCCACTCTAAAAAACCTTGACGAAAACAGTGTGTTGCATGTCTATGCACCAGACGTTAAATTTTGGCAGATACCTTGGTCTGTGGTGACTGCTTAGGGAAAACTGAACCACCCTCTCTCGCTGAAATCGGTTCAAGTGGTGGCAGCGTCAGACTGAAGATTGAAACAAAATTAATCAGGCAACTTATGAACATCAATATCCCTTTTCACAGGCCACAGAGCCAATTCAGGAATCAAATACAAATCCTGCTCACAGAGAATTTGAATCAGTGTAACTTGTAAATTATTATGTTTTGTGAAAAGAATACCCCTCTAGCAATTGTGGCGGTTTGTAGGTGTACGTAATTTGTTAGATTAGGATGAATGTGTTTCTGTTGTTCTCTGGTGCTGATGCTCTGTTCATGCCTCCTTACATCTTCAGGCCTGACAGAGATGAAGAAAGATATGCCAGGAAGAGAGAGGAGATCAAACAGCGTGCAGAAGAACGGTAAGAGCTTAACTCCAGGCTTAAGTAAAAATGGGCTGAAGCTGTCAGTAACTCAAACTGTGTTTGTTTAACACATTCACTCTGCAGTAACCTTCTCGGAATTTAAGCTTTCCAGTGAAGCCAAGATTGTTCTAAGGTTTGGTTGTCTGATGCTATGTCGCTCCCATCTGGTTCAAGCGAAAACCACACAATGTAAATGTAGTAGTGCTGAGAGGTGGGTCTGGAGTCATTTTCACAATATTAGCAGGATAGTTTCAATGAAATTAATTTAGGAAGCAAAAAAATATGGAACCATGACATGTTGTGATCATATTACAGTATGATAATGCTGAAGAGTTGATAAACAGTGCTATTGAATTATAGCCCACCTTTAGAACAAAGATGTATTTGATTTCAGCTCCCAGTGCTATCGTCTTAGTGGAGTGCATACCTCTGCAGGGTTTCCCATACATTCATTTATTTTTGGCAGCCTGGCACAATATCAACATTAATTTTCCTCTCTCTCTCATCATGTCTTTCCCACTCATAAACTTTTACTTGAGCAGGTTACCCTGATATATTAATGGCCAATTAATCTTTGATGACCCCCTTTAATTTTATTATTATTATTATTATTATTTTATCCATTCATGTTAACAAAAGCATTTGCAAATAGTTACATTTCTTTGAAATTTTGCATCTTGGTGGTCTTATTCAAAAGTGGGTTGTTTTGTTTTTTTTCCAAACATGCTGCTCATTGAGGTAGATGGATTAATCTGTTTGGCCGATTAATCGACATTAAGCGGGACATTATACAAACAGTGTCGGTATTGGCTTGATCGTGGCCAGTGGCTATGCAGCCTCCATCTGTTAACATCTCAAATGGAATGACTAACTTTGAAAGAAAATAAAATAGTTCAAAAAATAAAATTTGCTTCTAGCTAGATTTTAAGAGTTAGTTTTGATTAGTTATTTACTTATTGATTACTTTTGGGTCAGATCTTCAGTTCCATATATATACATATATATATAATATGTATTCAGTTTCTAATAAAGTCAAAGATTAAATTTATTTTTTTGATGGCTATGGGGGATGTCGGTTGTTGACCTTTTCCTCCAACAAACATCACATCAATATTATATCAACCAGTTGACCTCCACCTGTTCCCCATCTGACAGACAGAAAAACAATACCAAATACGTAAGCTCTTTGGATGAGTTAATAGCAATACTGATACTAATATAAATTGGTCATTTTCATCTTAAATGACTGGATGGCACAGACTGAAAAAAAGTGCAGAATAAGAGAATGTCTTAAAGATCTAATCCTATTCTTTCAGCATGTTGCATGTTTTTTGTCTCTCGATATCCCAACTGGACCTGCAGCTGAATAGTTGATACTATCGAACAAAAAGGGCTTTTGTATGTTTGGGGTTCAAGCAACTGGTGTGTGTGTGTGTGTGTGTGTGTGTTGACATGCAACCCCAACAAGTCCATGTCCCAGAGGAGGAGCTCAATGCTCCTCCACTTGCATCCCAAAACACCAATTGGATTGTCAAGGCTGAGCAGCTGCTCTTTGGTAATGTGGTCATAAATAGAGAGGGCTACATCCTGTGGAGTACCATGCACTGTCAAAGAAACAATGTGTTATTCAGAATCATACAGCAGCATGTGTTGTAACAGTCAGTAGACCTGGAAGTCTTCCTGTTCTACACTCCATAAATGTTTCAGCCTCATCTTTCTTTTCACTGTCTGTAATCCCAGTGCATTCAGCCTCAGAGGATGGCTGGGTGAAGTGTTGGTAAGCGGTGCAGTCGTGCAGAAAGATAGCCAGTAACTGTGGCTTATTATCATGACTCGCAGTGCTGGGAACATGAGAGCTGGTTCTGTTTATGTGTGTGTGTGTGTGTTTGGGGAAAAAAGAGCCTGTGAGTTGAATTATCCAATCTCTATGAGCTTTTTCTCTCATGTGCCAAAGAATCAAGTCAGGGTTTGCTGCAGTGAGCGTGATCTCGTCTCTGAAGTCAAAGTTAGTGCAGTGACCTACATAGATGCTGTTCATGCTGGGAACAGGACATTCAGAGTAGATCGGACCCATCATGGGAAAGACTAGTGTCTCTAGACACCGCTTCCTGGCCCCTAGAGAGTCAGCTCACTGCGCTGAGCCTTCTGAGCCCGAGCCCGAGTGGGTTTACAGCCCACGAGGGAGGGACCTATACAGCTTTTTGAGTGCTTAGTGATATCATTACTTAGGATGCAGAGCGTGCAGTTGGTGCCGCTCGGGGTCTCTCATTGAAAACCGTGAAAACAAAAGACATAGTTTGCTGACATGGTGAGGCAGTGTGAGATCATGGAAGTTGTTGTTAAGCAAACAACCACCAGCACAGACGAAAATCTATCTGACGCAGCTCGGGTCACAGGTGATGTTTTAATCAGGTTACGTTTAGTCACACTGACGGACTTCCCTGCTCGCTCTCTGACTCTCTGCTGGAGCCAAATGAAACACGCCACTAACTTGAACAGATTTGCAGATCTCACTGGGTTTGGACATTGTTGGAAACATTTGGGATAATGTCAAGTGTACAGTTCAATGAAATATATAACAAAGGTCTCATTGTTGATAGTCATTTTAATGCAGAAATTTTATTTTTTTTTAGAAAAAACACAACTAAATCTTTTATTTGGTAATAGGATTTCTTAAGTTGGGCTCATGCGTCTCAAGGGTTTTAAAGGGACATACATTGAGAAAAGTTGGAGAAGAAATGAAACAAATGTGATAGAATTTGGATCATCAACACAAGTGTGTGGGAAAAGAATATGAAGAGCCTTTTGGAAGCGCTGGACCTGTTGCCTTCAGGTCTAACTCGGCGTTTCCACAGAGCAGTGCATGAAACGATTCCATCTTTTGCTCAGCCTGCCTTCTTTCCGCTTCACTTTTATCGTATTTCCTTATGTCACTTGTTGAATGCAGCCATTTTTTTTCTGTGGAAGGAGTGTGAACATGTCATTCAGTTAGTTTCACACAAGCTGGCAGCAGGGTGGGGAGGACAGATGGCAGGCAGAGCTCAGCCGCTCTGATTGCTCACAGATCACTACCTGGAAATAAAACGCTGATTGATTTACAGCAACTCTTTGTGCAGAGATGAAGTGAAGTGACGCCCCTGGAGGTCCAGAGCACAAAACCTCCTCCCAGGCCTTTGTTAGTCATCATAGTGGCTGAGTGAGGAGCTGACGGCAGGCCCGTTGCTCTCTTTGTGGATCACTGCCAGCTAAACAGTAGCACTGAAGTCAGCAGTGAGTGAAAATGTCACTCAACACCCCACAACAAGCCAGCGTTAAAATTCCATAAGATATGAGAACATGCCTTTTCGTACTTGGTTGGCTGTTATAGACGGAGAAATATTGGGAAATAAAAAAAATGTGTTTTTCATTTTTCATCCTGGATATTGCTGTACCTCGTATTGATGTTTTGTCCGGATGATACAGTAAACAAATGGAGCTGCATCATACTGATGTGCTGTATCACCCAGCACATCAATATGATATTGATAGCATAGTAAGAGACTATTATATGGGAGGCTCTCTCTCTCTTTTGTTAAACAGCTGTTGTCTTTTCCTGGTCACTTTCACGCTAGATGATAGAAAGTTTTTATTTCTTTGTAAAACCGTTCATTCACGTATGTTTTATCATATCAGCAGTTCCAACAATCATTTTCTACATTTGCTTGTACGTAGTGTATATCTTTTCAAAACCAATTAACGTATTTCCTAAATATCAACACATCATCAACATCAAGATGTTGCATGAGCAGAAAAAACTGGCCTCTTATCAGGGACACAGTGTGATTTATAAAGTAAATGTGAAAGATCACGTTAACCATACCTGTGGTGACATTTTAGCTCGAAAAATGTCAAACATTTGAAAATGCTGATCAAAATAGATAGCAGTTAATTTTCTTTTGACAGACAAATTGATTAATGAACTAATCATTGGAGTTTGACACTGAACTGCTGTTGTGGAATAACTGTGATCCTCCTTTTCTTATATATATACAGGAAGGTGGAGAGAAAGGCAAGGCATGATGAGATCCGTCGGAAGTATGGTATGTATGAACCTTTACCGTATTGCCATGCATTCAGCCTCTTTAACGACAGTCTGTGCCCGTCTGTCCTAATGATGGATACACCTGCTGCACCTGAGCTGATCAGTAAGCCGAACGCGGAGCTGCACGTAGACCGCCCCTCCTCTCTGTTATGTTCCTGTCAGCTTTGTCTCAGATGAACGTTGAATTGGTTTCAGATTTTCCAGGACATCGTAAATGACAATCATTCTCTAACCCCAGTGCCAGGAATACATTATTCAACAGTACAGTATATGGCTTGTCCTCAAGGTAATTCAGGTCGCATATAGATTACGCTCACTCCTGTCTGCTTAAATCAATTTAAGCATAATTTATTATAAGCTGGTGTCAAATGTAAATGCCCTCATGGCTGTGAGCGGGATTGTACAGGTCACTGAAGCAACAGACGAAGAACAAAGAGAGCTCTTGGTATCATAGCCCCGCAAAAAAAGATGACTTAATGCATGGGACACTGTACAAGATTACCTACTCTCCATGAGGCACCAAAATGTTTAAGCCGACATTTTAACAACTTGGATTCTTATTTTGGTCTAACGGTGTTGCTGTGGTCAGCACTGTCACCTCACAGCAAGAAGGTTCCTTCTGTGTGGAGTTTGCATGGTTCTCCCTGTGCCTGTGTGGGTTTTCTCCGGGTGCTCCGGCTTCCTCCCACAATCCCCTGCACAGATAAGGGATATAGGATATGGATAGTTTCTTATTTTCACATTATGGTAATTTTACACTCATTAAGAAAATTCTGAAGGTTTTGGAACATGGTAACAAGCTAGATTATCTAAACCAGTAGTTATTAAAAATCCTTTACCAAGATCCCGCAATCCGATAAGCATTCATATGTTTTATTACCAACAGTGTATGAAACCTATGACCAAAATTTTCAAATATTCAGTCATTGTCACTTATGGATGGAATTACGGTGAAAATGAATGATTCCCCCTTTTGCTGAGAACCCTCCCGAAGACCCCCGATAGAAAACCACAGATCTAAACCAATGTGATTGGAGGTAAAGGTGAGCCCACCCATAAGGTGCGCCTCGGCCCTTTGTGTTCTCTTTCAAACAAGTCTGGTTCATAAATAAAAAATAAAAACTTGCTGGAATTATGACCCGTGAACTTCAGTGCGGATGTGCATGAGTGAAGAAAGCTGATTTTAGCAATGCAGCAAAAAGTTTGACTGGAAGATTAAGCCTGTGATCTGCGATCCGATGTCTGTGGTCCTGCTCAGTGCTGTAAAAGAGCTGACTGAGCTGTCGTGTGATCAAACGAGAGGGGATTACTTTAAGGTGACGCTGCGTACTTTAAAACACATGCTTCTTTTTCTGCAACAGCTTGCTTGAGTAGAGCTGATTTAAGTGTTTTCGATTGGGGGTGGAAAAGAAATTAAAGCAGCGGTCCACGATGAATGAGATGAGATACATGCTCTCAGCTTAAACACTGACCTCAGTCAAATGTTGGTGAAGGGAACCTCCCTCGACAAAATTCCCCAGGTCAGAAAACCCTGTGTCATCACCGCCGCACATCTCACTTCCTCCGTGCATTACCCTGGGATGCAACCCCCGTTGTGTCCTGGCATATTTTACGCCACTGAAATAAACAACTAATTCGTGCCATTAGAAAAAAACAGAGCTAACAGAAAAATGTCTTTGTTTAAATAAGCTGGTGTCACGAATAGGTGTAGATGTATAAACGTGATAACTGTCTACCCGGTCGTGTTTCTTGCCCCCATTGGACTTCTCTGATGTCGTCATGTTCTCAGATTTCAGCAGTTAGCTTTGTGACTAGATTTTTACCGATGCCAACAGTGGTCAAAATTATATACAGCAATATATATATATATATATATATATATCTATATGTGAAAAAAGAGATTCAGGTTGAAATGAATCTTATGGTAGAATTTAACATCGGCACCTAAACATCACACAGCATTGCTGCACCATGATTTGATCAGTGTATTGACAGACTGATAAATCACTTCAAGCCCAGCGTAGAGCTGCATGACAAATAAAGTTCAGATAAAGGTGACACTGACGTTAACAAAAACAAAACATTGCCTCTGTCAGAGTTGTGATAAAGAGGGAATCATTCTTTTTTTTTTTTTTTTTTTTGCTGTTGATGTGGAAGTTGTGTGTGAGGATTTCCTTCCCATTGATTAACTCCTGATGCTCTGTGTGCTTGTGTGTGTGTGTGTGTGTGATTCCCCTGGCAGCATCAGTGAAGTAAGATGTCAGGTTATGTGGTTTTTGTGTATGGACAACATGACAGATTGATGGATGGCGGTCTGCTCCTCGGACTCTCCTCCTCTCATTAGTTTTCTTCCACGGGGACTGCAGACGAGGCTGCACTGCTTTCGTACTCCTCCTGGCCTCTTCAGTAAAACACAAGCCAGGGAGCTGCATTTCAGCTTCTGTGGGACTAAACACAAAGTCGTGTTATCTCCTTAAAGCCTTGGCTCACAGTTGCTGATGAGGATCATTGAAGGAGGCTAAGGATTCCTTGAGGGACAGAGAGGAGGTTATTCAGCAAAATGAGAAATGGTCCCGTGTCACTGTCACTTCAAATTATCCCAGTGAGGGGATCTGAATTCTGACCACAGGTTTGATCTGGGCACTGTGACTCTCAGCACAGCCTGTATGCATCACACAGTTGTACAGTTTAGGAGTAAATCAGTACAATCCTGGATAGAATAAAAGCAGCATTCTGCTTGCTGAGAATTCTTTTGCTGTTGTTTGTTTGTTTCATTCAAACAAAGACATGATGCAACAAAAGGCCCAGTGTGACTAGGCTTGCCCTCCAGATTAAAGGAATAGTCGACCATTTTGAGAGTGAGAGGGGAATTTGATGTCTTTGGGTTAAAGGGGAACTTAAAGCTTGTCACATCAAAGTCTGTTCACAGGCGATCTACTGCATACATGAAAACAAGTTGTGTGAATTCTGATCAGTGTGCTCACGTGATGTAACTTGATTCTGCGCTGGTTGGGGTCAAAGACTACAAACTGAGAAAGGAAACAGGAAAAAAAACCAAAACAAAACTAGCTCGCTCCTCATCTCTGCTGGAGGCCAGAGACTCCATGCTACGTTACCCTCCACTGTAACGCATCCAGATTTCCTGCTGAACTGCTGGTGATCACGTTGCATTGTGGGTAACGTAGGTGCCAGCTTTTGACAAGGAATAAGAATGTGTAGAATAAATAAAAGATAAAGCTGAATTTTGAGTCGATGATGAGTCCAGTGTTACAAGAGTGCGACACTGTTGGTGGAGTACTCTTAAGTGTAGAGCTGGCGTCAGGATATGATTGTTCGAGATTAGTATAAAGATTGGAAACGGCAGTGAACAGCTAACTTAGCTCTGTTCAATGACATGGAAAAATGACACCCACCAACACTTAAGGCACGGTCATACTATGTCTGGTTTGCTAAATCTGTTTAACGGAAATGAACAAAAAATGAGGGGGAGTTATATACTGGGGCCGTTTCCTGCTATTTCTCTTGCTTTCAGTCTTTATGCTACGCTAGCACGGTCGCGCCACAGACGTGACGCTGATATCCGTCTTCTCATCTCATCCATGGGACGAAAGCAGATGTTCATTTTCAAATGTGTTGAACAAGTCCTAAGTTGTTCCACAGCAGACACTACTGTCTGACATCAGCAGTTAGTCTAAATGAGTCTAACCTCCCCATGCTGACATCTCATGGTCTCATGCTCAGGTTTCCTCCAGCTCATTGAACTTGTTGGAGGATGTCCGTGTCTAATGACCAGTTTATGGTTTAGAAATCCTCAAATTCTCTCGGGCTTTGGTAGTCCTTCGGTCCGGTTGCTGTTTTGACAGCAGCAGTGTTTCTGGTTTGCTTGACTCGCAGTTAACTGTTTAGTCATCATGGACTGCAATAACACAAATAAGACAAAGCTACAGTGAGTATATACATACACACACACATCTGTGGCTTGATGTGTTTAAATTTCTCTCTTTCATACAACTTTGGATTTGTTGTTCACAATACTGTAGCTCAAAGAAAGAACACTCCATGAATCACTTATTTTTACTTCAGCCCTGAAGCCAACAAAGAAGTACACGTTCATGTTTTACTCTGAGAGCAACATTAATGAAAAATATCTTTCCACTGAAGGAGTTTTGTAAAATCGGAGGAAATTTCCCCCAGTGATGTCATCAGGGTTACCTCGGTTTGGCTTGCAGAGTCTCACGGTGTGCATTTTAAAAGACGTGGGGAGGTTCCAATGAAAGAAGTACATCATTGACCTAGTGTTTTATGAAGCTTGATTCAGGTAAAAGTCAGGATATCACAACCATGATGTTGTAGGTGAAGAGTCATTCTGAGAGATGTAGAAAGAAATTGTGGTAGAATTGGATAAATTCAACAATTTCAGTCATGCACTGAGTACATCTCAACAATGTAAAGAATATCTCTGGTGGATTTTCCATTTAACTTAAGTATGCCCTTGAACTGTATTATCCAATGTACATCTCAGAGGCCCTACTACAGAGATCCATGGAAAAAGTAGCAAATCTAAGCAGAAGAGCACAACCCATCATGAGCCACAGTGAGCTTCTGTGTTTTCATTCTGTCTCCGTCTTTCCTCTGTGCAGGTCTGATCGGTGACAGTGACCACCCATACAGCAAGTTCGAGAACGAGTAAAGCAGCCGCACTGGAGGAGTTCCACAGGAAGCGTGTTGAGCTGCTCTTACGTTTTAGCTTGGAGTGATGCCTGCTTCTCGTATAAACCGCAACACTGCAGGATTATCCAATTCAGACAAAAATCACCACATTACACTTTTCAAATAACAACAAATCTGATTACAGAAAATTCAATTTTTTTTATTTTTTTTTTGCCTCCCGATTCTTGACATGAATGTTGAACCTTGTTTTAAAACTTCTTGCCAAGTTCTTTGGTCTTTTTGAAATTTCATTGTATGAATTGTTGCTTTTAAATGTTGTAGTTTCATGTCAGTTTTTGCACTTTGTACATACAGTACTGATTTTAGCAATACGAGATGATGATTGTACGGCTTGTGTTTTGACACATGAATAAAAATCTTCTCTTTTAACAGTGAGGTTTTGTTCATTTATATTGTAGGTAAAAATAGTTTTGTTTTGCAGTAACGCTGGCTGTTTGCAGGGTATCTACAAAGTTTTGAGAGGTTTTGGAGCTTTTCAGTGCAGAAAACCACTGACCACTGAATGCAGCAGCAGTGTACAGGCCCGGAAACTCATAATGACACAGCACAAGACACTGAGAACAAACAGTTCATCAGCTTCTGCCCTCACGCCTGTGGACCTACTGACGGCATCTCAATTAAGCTGTTAGAGGAACTTTAAAAGTGCTGTTTAGTTGCTGAAATGTAAATTTTTACGATTAGGCTATCTACAGCCTTTTTCTTAAAATAGTTTCCTATGCAGCGACTCTTCTTTGGAGAGGCAGTATGGCCATGGAGCTGATTACAGCCGTTACAAAACCTCCTATTTTTATGAATGTCTTTGAGCTCTGATAGAGAGAGACTTCCCTATTTGTTTTCTGTGTGCAGCTCATAATGTCAAATCATTGGATTATGATTGGATTTGATACTCTGAGCAAAATGATTGGTAGATGTTGGCGTGGTTTGCAACTCTAAGTGAATAATTATGATTTGCATTGTTAGTGCACATCAGTTGATCATTAAATTTATATGATCTTTATATAGTGGGATGTAACTAAATGTATTTGTACATATTCTCTGAGTATTGGCATTTTTTCAAAAGGAAACATACTTTTTACTCCACTATAGTTAGTTCACAGGTCTGAATTCTAGTTACTTTATAGTTAAATATTCTTCATTCAGAATGTATCATCACTATATAAGAGATGAAAGTGACATATTTCATCATTGGAGGGAACTCACTCCAATGAAATTCGTGCTCTGCATTTAACTCACCCAAGTGACGTGCACACACACACACAGCAAACCCGGGGCAGTGGGCGACCGCATGCAGCGCCCGGGGAGCAGTGGGGGTTAGGTACCTTGCTCAAGGGTAAATTACCCAAATTGTATGTTAGTTGTATATTAGGTCCACCTTGACCAGCTGCATTAAAATGCCAGTGTAAATAAAATGTCATGAGAGCTAGGGGATCTACAGTGTGTGATAATGATAATGATAATGATTTGTTGGCTTTACTTTTGCAAAAGACCGATATCATCACACGTCTTAAAACATTTCTTCAGATAAGTAGCACCCAACTGTAAACGAAAATTCACAATTTCACAGGGATTAATAGTAAAATTACACAATGCTGTTAATTCCATTCAGTTTTATTTGTATAGCACCAAATGACAACTAAAGTTGTCTGCTGAAAGTTTCCAAATAGAGCAGGTCTCCACATGGAGAGTGCGATAAATCATGTCCCTCAGCTACACTGAGAACAGATCCATGCATGTGATCACAGCTAAGATAACCTTCAATCTTTACGGTAACATCAGCTTAACCCTTTTGTTCTGTTGGCACCGGCTCTAGGTTCTTGTTGTAAAAGTACTTGTATCTTTTACTGAAATAAAAGTAGAAACACCACCGTGTGAAACACAACAAAAGGGTCACAGAGGACCTCCTCAAAGGTAGCGTTATACTCGCAGCCATGACCTTAACAAGCAACTGCCAAGATGAACACGATGTCTACAAAAAAAAAAATGTGGTGGCATCAGGCTCGCCCAAAGATATGGCTACGACCCCTGTAAAGGTCGAGTGAGTGTGCCACCCCCAAAAACTGTTCGTGCTGCCTCCCCAGCATAAACATACCTGTGCTGCTGCCGACATCATCCTCTTTCTGTCAGGTGGCGGCCGCTGCTTTACTGGCACGCGAGCTCGGACATCGGCCTCACATTTTTGTCTACATTACATTATTATTTGGCTCTAAAGCCCTTACCAGCCCCCCCTCCCTTTTTGGCATCCTGGTTTGTGTGCAGGTCCTGGTATATCAGTATAGCAGTTTAAGTTATCATTGCTTCTTTAGGATGAGCAGGATTATCGGTGGTCGTGCTGGGTCTGGGCCCTCTTCCACGGGTCAAAGTGTTCAGTGGGATATCCACAGTTTCTTCAGCCTGTGTGTGTTCCTCTCATTGATTTCTCTAACATCTACAAACGGCCTCTGGGGAGAAGTTACTGTACCAGAGCAGCTTTCTCTGCTTGCATTACCTGACAGGCTTTCAGGAAATCTTTCAAATGCAGTTAACTCACCGCCATCTGGTTCCACCGGTATGCAAAGTTACTTTCAGCGCCATAGCAACTTGAACGCCTGTCAGCTTCTTAAACATGTCTCCTCAGCATTTGAACATAAGCCCCATAGGGGATGTCTTTTCCTGCCATATTAAAACATTAGATTCGTTCCATGGATGCACTTTTTTTACAGACTGTGGTGTGCTGCTGCATGCTGGATCAGGACAAACACATTATAACGAAGGGCCGATTCAAAGTGATGATGCTGTGCATTCGTCTCAATTACCACTGTGCTCCAGTCAAAGTGAACAGGCAGCAGCGTGAAAACACTTTCGGCGCTTTGCAGTCCACAGATGTCTTCAGACCGCGCTGATCTATATCACTTTAACAGATGCAGAGCTGGGACTCGTTATTGTATACATACACCGCTACGCCATTGTTCTTCTGGTACCTCTGAATTACCGATGCAGCTGCCGTGGTGACTGCAGTACAGACATGATCAAACTGGAGATCCCAGCCAGCACATAAAGACACATGACAGAGGCAGAATGGAGCTCATGAGCTCACTGCTGCAGGATTTAGATTATTGATGCAGGGTTTGGATGGCTCTGATAGCTTTAATCTCAAAGCTCTCTTTAATCCCATCTATGTACTCCTGTAAGTTAACTGACAGTATATGTGATATTATTGTGGCAGAAATGGACTGCTGGATATTATCATCAAATGACAGTCAGCTGTGAGTTTTTGCGAAAAGGTCAGAGATGACATGAATAGGAGTATGAATCATAATCATGGAAAATCATATTATTTGATCATTCATTATCTCAAGTCATCTGCATGGTTAGAATATAATACCTAAATATTTCCTCCAATGCAGGAGGTACAGAACAACTTTGTTGGTGTACACAAACAGCACACACACACACACAGATTTTTGTGTATTTGATTTAGGAATTTATCTTCATTATATTAAATAAATCACAGCAGTCGAGAAGATCAACTTTGCTCTTCTCAGATGAAATGAGGAAAGGCGCCGCTGACCTGCACACAGTGACCGGGTCTTGCAGAGGGCAGCAGTCTCAAGCAGCAGCACTGACATCAATCTGGTTCACCATGAAAATATTCCTCCTCCTGCAACACATTACAGGGCGGGGTTGGCTCTGTGACGGACACTCTGCGGGGCGAATAGACACGCGGTGCTCCCACGGAGTCCTCCAATCCTCGCGTCCAGGGGCGGGCTCTTGGAGGTCGAAACCAGAGAGAGAGAGAGAATCCCAAAAATGACATCTAGATTGCGGTGAAGCGGGGAGCGACTGGGACGCTGAGAGAAGAAAGAAAGAAGTGAGCGCAAGAGCTCAGTTTAAGGATCCTAACCAATCCAGACGCAACAGAAAGGCGCAGCAAATTACGCACGGTTTCCTCTTTGGATGCCTCTGGCTCCAGCACGGACTTTTCTCGCATCTTTGGAAATGTAGTTGCCTTCTTGGGAAAATCTCAAGAAAGGCATTTGTTGTTCTAAGTAGTTGATGAGAGAAGTGAGAGCCGCTGAGGCTCCGTTTCCTGTTTGCCAGCGCGCTGCAGCTGGGCTGAAGAAGCCCCGCAGGGCTGAGTGAACGCCGGTCCTCCTTCCCCGCTTCAAACCACAGCCAGTCCGCAGCGAAACTCGGTGGAAAAAAAAAAAGAAAAATGTGCGACCTGATGCCAGCCTCCCAGCCCGCGGAGAAAATCGGCAAAATGAAAAAGTTGAGGAGAACTTTGTCTGAGAGTTTCAGAAGTATTGGTGAGTAGCGGGATGTGTTTTCCATTTTGCAGTTCTTTGTGTAAAGCCAGAGTTGAGAAATGTCTCCAGCAGCAGCAGCAGCAGCACTACAGCCTGCTGCTTCCTCCCGAGGTGATGTCTGCTCACAGTTGGTGCTTAGCAGCCATGGAAAAACCCCATTAACTTGGCCTGTCCATATTTCCTTTACTCCCCCCCTTTTTTTGTTTTAAAGTTTATAAAGAGTTAAAAGGCAGTAAAAACATCGAAATGTTTTCCTGGAAATCTGAGGTTGAGAATTTGAGGTTGATTGCGCAATTCTGATCCTCAGGTTTTCCAGAAATATGATCACAACCACAGCTTCAGAGACCTCGTTGTGTGTATTTTTCCGGTCCAACCTCATGTGCAGAGTGTGCTTTGACATCTGCATAAATACAGTTTTATTGTAGGGAAATAAATGCCATGTAGGAACAAACGTGAACTCTGTGTAGGCTCAACTGGTTTTTACAGTGCAGGAGGTGAAAGCCCGAGGACTCAAAGTGAATTATTTCACTTAATTCACCAAAGGTGGCAAAACTGAAGCAGGTACTGTTGAAAACCAAGCTGAGCAATAATGACATCAGTCATGTGGGGTTGAAACTGGTGATCTGATCTGAATGTGCTGATTTGTGTTGATTAACTGATTAATCCTTTGGGTTCACAGTTGGTTTGCATCAAACAAACGCCAAAAAAAGAAAGAAAGAAAGAAAGAAAAGCAGAATATCTGAACTGGACCTTTATTTATATTTGCCATTGCCAAACCAGTTTTTAAATTGCTAAATTTCCATGCAAGTTAACTGATTGATTCATCTTCATTTTTTTTAAAATAGTTCAGCCAATCGATATTGACCACCCAAACACATTCGGGACATTTGGTTAGTGTGATTCCTCGTTGCTTATCAGCCACCATACTTTACTTTACTGTGACACAGACGGATCAGCTCGTACGTCAGCTCTGATCATCGTTATAAGTCATCACCGTGGTCATCAAGCATCATCTTCAGCATCGTGTTCCAGTGTCATGTACAAATGTACTGGATCATAAAAGTCATCATCCGTCACTGTGCTGCGTGTTTGAGAAATCAGCATAGAAAGGAAAAACAAGCACATTTCCTTCATTATTTCACAAGAAGGAGGCACATTATAAGAAGGCGTTGCTGCAGACTTTGCCGCCGTTGGAGCAGAACTGGATTTTTGCAGCTGACGCTCTTTAAAGCTGATGACAACAAGTCGCCCATTCAGTTTTTAACAGAAAGTCAGTGCTGTTATTATTAAAGAGGATGTTTTAAAGTTAGTGTTGTCAAGATATGTGCTACACGGGACATTTTGTTAGTAACTGTCAGACATTCTGATCATTGAATAATCCACCAATAATAGTTCAGTTAAACAATTGATTGATGCCTCCATAACATGGTTCCTCACTGGGGGTGCTTGGTTAGATTGTGGAGTAGCTCATTTGATTAAAAAATAATTGAAAAGGATAAATAATTGAAATAAAAAAAATAGCCCAACAGGCCAGAACTAGAAAACTCACAGATGTTACTAGGAATCGGCCAATATGGTTTTCCCAGGACCAAATGAGACCGTTATTTGAAACCGATGTACATTTGCAGTAAAAAAAAACAACAAAAAAGCAAGAATCTTAGCATTAAAATTTAGAAAAAAAACAATGATGCAATGTAACTAAGTATAATTTTCTTAAGTACTGTGCTTAAGTATAATTTTGTTGCTAGTATTTCAATTTTTTGCTACTTTTTTGTACTTCCACTTTGCTGCATTTTGGAGGCAAACACTGTACTTTTTACTCCACCGCATTTACCGAATAACTTTAGCTAGTAGTTTCTTTGCGGAATCAACTTAATAAAAAAAAAAAATAGAAATCTACTATTTTGAACAATTAGTTTTAAATGTATTTATCTGCAAGCTGACCCAAAAAAAGCACAGTTTTTTTTTTTTTAGGTTTCAGTCTTAAAAACAAAGAAAAGCACCGTATGTTCACATTTGACCAGCTGGATTAATTGGAAAAAAAAAACACATAAGTGATCAATTGAGTATCAACATCGTTGCAGTTTTACTGTCTGCCAGCAGACTAATTTGTTAATCAAACAACATCAGTGCAGTGTTGGTAGTTGGGCGTTGGCGGTGAAACGTGGGCTGTGGCTTTGTGCAGGAGAAGTGCGTTAGAGATAAATCCCTGCACCACCACTGTCATCACGCTCTCTTTTCTCTCTCGCCTTTTAAATATCTAATAATAACTACTGTGCTGCTAAAGTTACCTTGTATGCGACTACGTGAATAAAAGTCATCTCAGATATTTAGCCACATCACTGGTTGTCAAGGTGCGCCCATCATACCTCTTCTTTCTCTCTCTCTCTCTTTGCTTTGTTTTCTTTCATACACACAAACGCATCCTGCTGCTGACACACACACACACACACACACACACACACTCTATGGCCTTTGAAGCAGCGTGTGCAGAGATTCAGCCCGTAAGAAAAGATGAGAAATGAACAGAAGTGAGCTGGGGTCGATGTTGTGGGAGAAGAAAGATTGGCATTGACTTTTCTGCTGTGCTGACGCTCATCTCCTATTGGCCATCTTTCCTCCCATCTAAATCAACACATCTGAGCATCGATTGGGCTCTCGCTCTGCTCTACGGACGCTTTAACAAGCACATTCAAGAGCCAGCTTTATTGTTTACGTCCTTGTAACAGTTTTGGTCCAAATGGTCCCAGTGAGCAGGGCAGCGTCACATTTGAAATTAATGCTCTGTGTAACGTGATGCATTGTGGAACTTTTCATTTTAATAGCTTCAAACCTGGTTAATGAGCCGGCGCTGAGTTCTAAACCTTTTGTGAACTGTGAGCCCAGGTTTGGTGCTCAGGAACCAAGTCATTAGAGAGCTGTCAGTTTGTCATGAGGATGCGAGGGTGGCAGGTTTTGTTTATAGGATAAACAAGAAGGCATCGGATGGATAAAACGCAGCCTCTCAAACCACGATTAAGGCGTTCTTATTGAGGATGAATCAAAAAACAAATCAGCCGTGACCCCATCATTAAGAGACATGTGGGACCCTGACCCCAAGATTAAATATCTATGGATTCAAGTTAGGTTCTACCTCAAATGAATCATTTTTCCACGTTTATGCTGTTTTATAGTCTTTTTCAAAAAAAAAAAAAAAAAAACTTCTGAAATTATTTCCTCATTGTCTTCCCCTCAGAACAGTTAATTATTATTTTTCTGCAGTTGTGAACAAAAGGTCAGTCCCATCCCTGGACAATAACAAAACTCGACCAGGGAAGTAAATTAACAAAGCACTGCTGCCGTCGAGGTGGCCCTTGAGCAAGGCAATTAACCTTCAGCTGCTCCTGAGGAGATGCAGAGTGGCCAGCAGATCAGAGTGTGGCCGTGGCTTCATGGTGTAAACGTGTGTTTAAGAGTACATTGGAGCAAAGCTGGCACGTTCGCGGCCCTGGCCTCCCTGCTGCAGTTTGCACAGAGGGAGTCAAATCTCCTTACAGCTTACAGGCAGGAGTGGCTGATCTTCTATCATGGTGTATGTAAATGTTATATGACAGTAGCAAGATATAGTAACTGTTCTGTAACTGTAGCCGTTCTTCATCACATTTGATCATTTTCTTCCTTTATTTGGATCTTACGAAACTGCCAAACTAAGATTCTGTCAAAATGGAAGCTTCGAGGTGACACGAGGACAGCGATTTCAAGTCTTACGGGTTAACAGGCGCAAATAAATACCAGGATGGCTTCAGTCAGTGCAATATCAAAAAATAACACAAGAGAGAGGTGCATTTCCACTTCCAGCTGTCGCTCTCACGTCACCTCAGAATGTGTTACGCACTCGTGCTGCCCAACTCATCGGCTGCATTTTGCGTGAATGGTGATGTCACGCGATAACCCGGCCCGGCGTGGCACAGTCACTGAGGCGTGGCTCCTGTGGTGGAAACGGTGATGGCAAACACTTCCGGTGTGCACGTTTCTACTGCTGCATGACACGTGTGTCGTGTCGGTCACCCCTACTCGCGGGGCAGCGAGGAGAGCTGGATCCTTCTTCCGAGCCAGTCAAACGCTGTGGCCTCATTACCGATGACACTGTCACTGCGAGGGGCCTGTGGCGTCTCATGTTAGTCAAGGCTCTTCTCTGTTCTCTGTTCCCACAGTGGGGGAATGAACTCTGCTCTGCTGGAGTCAGGACAGCCCATGTTCTACTGCAGGCTGTAAACACACCTTGTCAGTCCACACCTACACATGTCATGCTCAACCTCAGCACTTGTAATGTACCCCCTGATGTGCTTTTGTTGTCACTTTCACTTTTAGATGACTTGTAGCGCTTGTTCCTATCAGGCCTTTAATGTCACGTTTTTCCTCATTCCAACGTTTGGAAAATGATGACAATTTGAAGCCTTGTTGGGGTGTGTGTGGCAGTAAAGACAGATTGTGTTGTCTCTAACCCTGTCTGTGATCAATATGTTTAAATGTCAATACAGCTGATCACTTGATAGAGGTGTTGTCAGTATGTCCATGTTTATTTTCTCAGTCAACTTTTTGAGAAAGTGAAAGTGTGGACATATGTTGTTTTTATATGTAGAAGGCATTTCTTGAATTATTGTGGAGATGGCACATCTATGTAAATGGTTATAAAGTCCTGAAGAGTTTTTGTGCTTACCTGGATAAATCAATACATTTAATATACTGTCAGTTTTAAAAAATACCTAATGAAGACTGAGGTTTGTCTGTATTCTGGTCATAAAGTTACTTCAGGTGAATTTATCCACACATCAGTGATGTTAATTTACCAATGAAAATGCTTTCTCGCTGTGAGAGGCAGGTTGGCCTTCTTAATGCTTTCCTCACTGCTTTGATCAAAAGGCAATTTTATCCAAGTGAGAGATGCAGTGTGAGAAGCTAGACACAGTAATGAGGTGTTGTGGGTTTTAATCCAGAGGTGCCATTTTTTTGTGTGTGTGTGTCTTTTTCTACAGTGAATTAGGACAAAAACAGTCTTCTTTCCCTTCTGTAACACTTTATGTCTCCCTCTTATCATTTCTATCAGAGAGTGAATCTATTCTTTTCTGTATGCGCTCAGGAAATAAATATAGTATAAAGATTATCTGAACAAGAGCTCTCTGACGGCATCTCACCCGTCTTAAAACCTGAATGTTTTGACAGATGAACGTTCTTCACTGAATGCTCCTAAGACAGCACAAATTTTTGTCTGGGATTTTCCTTAAAAAGCTTTAAAAAACATCTTATTTATTTTTATCACATGCAAAAAAAAAAAAAAAAAAAAAAAAAAAATCACATGTAATAAGTTTGTGGTCAGCGCACATCCTCTCTGCACTGCTGGGTATGCTAACAACACATAAATGTGAACTGATCTCTCCATATGAATATGCGGATGTGAAATACTGTCATATCCACAATAGATCATTGTTTGTGTCAACGTGTGCTTATTTTCTGCCTACATACCACTGCCATATCTCTATGAAACTGGAGTCTCATACTGACCCTATAATACCGAAACTTGCAGTTTTTAAATTTCAGTTTGTAACATATTGATGGCACAACAACGTTGATTCCACCTGCTGTCAGTCTTTATGCTTAGCTCAGCTAATTGCTGTCTGGCTGTAGTTTCACGCATTACGGATTGAAAGTACCCGTATTGATCTTCCCATCTTACTTTCTACAGGAAAACAAATCAGCATATTCCCAAAATAATGAACCATTCCTTTAACTCTCATTTATTTAATTAACAGTGTCTTACCAAGCTTTGGCAGGTGAACATTTTAGCCAGTGGCCATTGATTTTAGCTGTAGCTCTAAGGACAACTTTGGCTGGCAAGTTTAGACAGTTGTAAGTAATTAACAAAGTCTACAAAGTGGCAAAACAGCACCAAGAAAACCCTGGCTCTCTGGTTTACATTCTCTCTGCATGCTGGTGCCTGTATGCTACATATACACCCTGTCAAAGGCCGGTAATTAAGCTTGACATAAGTATAACATTGGCATTTGAAATACAATGTGGCAGTGTTTCTGTGGTTTGAAAACCCCAACAGAATAGCATGTCTTGCTGTGGTTAAGTGATCTAGGTGATTGTAACATGGTAGCTTTTGAAATTTAACAACATTCGGGATAGTTGGATAGAGTTGTTTGAATCCACTCTTTAACGTGTAAACAATATCATATTGATGTTTTAAGCTTATCGCCTTAAAATGTTAGGAATGTAACTTCGGTGTGTCATTATCAGTCAGAGAAAAACAGATCAGTATCATATGATAATACAGAAAGGTGATTATAATGAGATTTTTCACATTACAGCAAGATATTTTCACATTATTACAACATTCAAACATATCATGTTATCACAAGAGACTTTTTATTGTACCAATGTAAGTTTGCATGTTATGTAAGATATATTGGTCGACAAGGTGTCCATTATGTAAAGGCTTTCAGCTTGGGGCTGAACCTGACCTATCTGTCCGTTAATTCCTAATAATGGATCCTTTGTTGGTCATTATCTTATTTATACCATGGTCGCTTAGCAAAGAAAAAATAGACCATTCATTTTTTTTAAAGTTTTACAACTTGGCTACAGGAGATATTTCTATTTAGTTTCTCAGTTACGAGCCAGAAAGTTATGCTGGCAAGATTCAAAGTCATAATGCTGCATACAGTCGGCATATAGTGCATATAATTTGACAGTATGTTTAAAAAGAAGACAATCTAATTATTCAGCCATCTTAGTGTCTATAAATCTGCCTTAAGCTTTTCACCAAAAAATGATAGTCAGCTCCAGCTCCAGTAATATTTGGTGAAACTGTGAACGTGGAAACAGAGTTGAGGATTACTTCAAGCTACAGCAGTTTGAATACATTTCCCACTAAATATTTTCATATAATGATTATTTTCACTACGAAATTTTAACTCGACAGTATGAAATGCTTTTCTTGTCCATTGTGAAGTAAATCTTAGGTGTCAGCCAGTGCTGAAGCTTTATTGTCTACCTGCAGCCTAATCCATTGTATTGAGTGTGGATTTGTGGCTGTGATGATGCTGTCTGGAGTGTCTGGGAAGTCTTTGGGGAACGTGTGTGTGTGTGTGTGTGTGTGTACGTACTGATCCTCTGAGGACAAGGAAGCAGCAGTTTAACGGCTCAGTGGCTGGGCTGACAATGCTTCCGAACACTCACTCTGACATAAAAAAGTCATTTCACCATGAATCAGCCCCCAGAGCAGTCTTTTAGCCATCTGTACTGCCTTCCTCATTAGACAACATAATCATGATGAGGAGTTAATAACTGAAAAAAATCATCATTTGCCTTTTCAATAATGCTTTCCACAAGCATCTTGAATTATGAGAGTGACTCAGAAATCAAAGCTGCAGAAACAAACAAACTGTTTAACCTCCTCCTCATAAATGAAGAATATTGATGTCAAATAGAACACTGCCTTCCCCTGCAGGAAATCTGGGCAACGCAGTGGATTGTCAGTGTGGATGTAGACATAATAAATTATTGAAAAGCTTTTTATATACTTATACTATTTGAAGGGTTTCTCTTTTTTTCTCACTGAAGTATGGCTATTTCAGAAAGAACAGTTGTAGTTCTGTTTTGTGGGAGATCATGATACATCTGTATATGAATAAACCTAACCATAAAGTGGAGACCATACAGCAGCATCATGTCGCTCTCAAGGATCCACTATGACATACAACACCAAAGTCACATAGATGAACCATCACTAGTGCCACTAGTGGCATAGTCAGCAAAGCTGCCAAAAAGTGGTCATGTGACCAGGCCTGTCACAACAGCTACTCTTGTTGGATAATATATTGCCCCAGAAATAAATGCCATAAATGAAACTATTGAGATTTGAGACTTTTTATATAATCAATATACAGATTCTATGAAAGGAATATGGAAAAAATATTAAAATGTCCTACATAAGTGAAATAGAAACAAAAATAAAACCACACCACCAGAACAAGTAAAACCCACAGGCTTTTCCCAAAAACTGCATGTAAAGACAACAGACAACACTGAGGTGAGCACAACTGATCGAGGTTGTGCACATATATTGATAAGCTGATATGTGTATCTATGATAAATGAGATATCTATGATACATTTCTTCCTGTCTGTATACATGTTCCCTGTAGTCAATTTAAAAAAAAAATGATTAGAAAACCTGAGGTGGCTTGGAGTTTTTGACAGGTCTGCCAGCTCTGCCTACCTAATTTACATCTCAAATTATGATCAGTTTGAGTCTGCAAATTCAGTCTTTAACCCGTTTATGTTTATATATTCTCAGACAAAGGATATATGTATATATATATATAGGTATATATATAATTTGGCCTTATTAATGTCAGAGCTGTGATGTCATTAATGTGGTGATGATCCCTTTGATATAACCTCAGGCTGTAATGCGTTACAACAAAGTTTACTGTTTTAAGCAGATTTCACACAAAGACATGATGTCATATTGTAAATACCACTTGAATTTCTGCTAATTAGGATTGACCACAACCACAACATTACGTGAAAACACTGAATTTATAAACTCCATTTTAATAATAGGTTGAACAAATGTGAATCTCAGAGTGTTATTTTTGAACCGGCTGACATAAAATGTGATTTACATGAGCTGTCTTTACAAGGGTTTTAAAAAATCACAGTTATTAATCTGTCTTTCTCTCTCTTTCTTATTTTACCTATAAAAGTTCACTTTTCTTTTTGGGCAGAGTATAAAATGTTGCTCGCTGCCCTGATGAAACTCAAACCAAACCTGGGCCCTCACCACTTTAATGAACGCTGCATGAATACCTGACAAATTTCAGCAAAGTGACAAGGTTCTTTGTTGCCTCTCTTCCCTGAAACTTTTTATTTTGTTCATTCATCAAAAGATGTCAATACGATAATGTCTGATTTTATCTTCCTTTCTTCTTTTTGCAGCTTTCAAGAAAGAGGACAGCGGCTTTGATGAGGTAGGATGAAAACAAGTGAATTTCAGAGAGCTTGTGACATTACTGGCCCAGTTTCAGGGCTATACCCGTGTTACATATACATAATTGTTCACTAAAATTATTCATCAAGGTCTTGTTGGCCAGATGTTGTCAGGACTGCATTGCAGTGCATTGCAGCTGATTTTTTTTTTTTTTTTTTTTTGAGGTGTGGGGGTCTGAATGCTGCTATAACTCAGTGCATATGGTGTGTAATATATTCATGTGTAGAGCATGGTGGTTTTTCCTCTCATCTCTGAGACGTCCCTCAGGGTCAGTCAGTCGCCGTCACAGAGCTTCTCTGGTCTGCCAAATGAGACTCCACCAAATGCACCGATCAGATTCTCTATGCATGAGTCCACCCAGGGCTCCAGACTTGTTTCACATCCATCTCATAACCACCTCAAAACACTGTGCTCAATGTGCTGAGGTGAAAACTGTGTAAAAAAAACTGTGTTTAATCCCCATTATTCATACTTTGAAATTCTGTCTCTGTCTCAGTGGAAATGAGTGGTTGATGAACCCATCGTAAGCTAATGACCAAGGTCAGCTCATGTCCGCATTGATAGCTGAGGTTGTACACATTCATGGCCTCTTCTCATTCACTGTGACTAGGTAGCGTGATCTGGTGGATTGAGTGCACGTTTCTCCTGTGCTGCATGATGCAGTATAATGCAGGCACGTGCCTATAATTCCCAGAACCCTTTTCCTACCCTGGTCTCAGAAAAATTCACACTAAATGGATGAAATGTGGTGTACAAACGTGCCAAGTGAACAGCATATTAAAAGAAGTTTCCTGTTTAAAAAATATATATTTTTGGATTTTGGCTAAAAATTGGCTTATATGTATTGTATATTCCAGTAAGAGATGAAGCGCATATGAGTTAAAGCTGCATTTATATGTTTTTTGTTCCTGTTTACATGTTCAGCAGACACTGAGTAACATATCATTCATTTGTAGTTTTACGCAGTATACTAATATTCAGTTTCTACTTAGCTCTGTTTTAAATTGTACCAACCACTTGAGAAACAAACCTACCTCTTTAACTGCTAAATGCTCAATTCTGTCAGTAACAGATAGTCACAAACTGTGTCTGCCTGTCAGCACGTAGTGTTCAGTTGCTTGGTCAGAGCTTTTTCACTGAAATATGCTGCCTGAGAATCCTCACACAGTAAAGTAACAGACCCTGAAACTAAAAACCAAAAAACGTTGCAGACCTGAAGGGAACTGGAGAGTTGGTGGTCATTCTCTGTGGGTTTGTCAGTGTGAGTGATGTGCTTCACATTTCACTCAGCCATTTTAATCTTTAATATAAAAATACTGATTATCTCTGCTTTGTAGGAATGAATTTACAGCCAAAAAGGTAATTTTTCCATGGTCTTAAATAGTAAGTGTGCTGTTTTATTTACCATAACGTGCGTGGTATTTTACTGAGTGTGAGTCTCCATGTAAAATCAAGAAATTATAAATGATGCTTTCAGGAGTGGGCAGTAACATTTAGAAAATCAATTAAGAAGCTGTTTATGGTTAAAATAATCAGACATGAATGTACAACTCATATCAGAATCTAATCATAATCGAATCATAAAGTGGTCCTGCTCTTCGACTGTCAATATTTTACACAATGAAATTAAACACCAGTGATACTGAATGGATAGTTGCCTCAGTGTAAATGGTATTAGAAATTAGTCTCAGATCATATTTGTTGGATTGAGTAAGCCTAGGTGCACCTCTGTTTCTGTTACTTGTTGCCACAAATCCATCATATCCCAGAAATGTATTAATTTATCCTGTAGATTATTTTTATTCTCCCAGGAACGGTGTGATGGTGTTACAGTGTAACATATCGATTCCTCTCAGATTGTCTCTCAGCCTGCTGTTGTAGGCAGCTGGTTGATGAGGCAGTCAATAGGTCTGAAAATACTGGCATGTTGTGTTTGTATTGACAGGGAAATCCTGCTTGGTTGCTCTTTTGAGTTAAAGTAACAGTGAGTGTTCATCTGTGCTCAGCCTGCACCTGCTGCAGTTGGCCACCTAAAGCTCTGACCTTGTTACAAACAACCACATGGCCGCTAAGCTTTCGGAACATTTCCAGTGTGTTGTCCGTGATCAATAAATAAGTGATAAGACAGCTGGATGCTGTGTTTATGTGGCAGACATGTTGCTGCTGTGGTTGGTTGTTATTATATCTATCTAGATATACTCTATATGCATATATAATGTTCAGATATTTATCAAATATTTGGGGAGCAGTATACCTTCCAATATTCAAACATAGAAAAAATCATTGAAAACAATACCCAACCCTTTTTAAAAGACAACAAAGGCACATGATGTTCTTCACAGATTAAAAGCATAGTATGCAGGACTTGTCAGCTGCTGTAAGCTATTCTAGAGAAAGACTGATTATTGATTATTGAAACTCCCTCCCAGATTGTCAAATTGCCACCAACCCAAAACGGTGGTATGTGACGTATCTTTAATTAACGGGTCAGGAAAACATATGAATGGATCATTTTACAGGCTATGTTTCAAAGGAATTTTAGATGGTTGACATTTATTATATTGTATAGAATCTAAAATGTAGATCCTAAGAGGTGAAGAAAACCACTTTCTACCTTCCCTAGCTTTGGGAATTAGTGTCTTGGAGCTCCAGATGCTTTTATCCAGAGAACAAAATTACTGTTAGCAGTACAGACATCCTTTAAATCCAGCATCGTGCACTTAAACCTTGAAGAAAGCTGACATATTCACATCTCATCTGGCCTCATATCAGTCCTCTTGTTCAGCATGACTTTTTCTTGGTTCCATCTGATTTCATGTGTCACATATTCACCAGAAGAGGAGCAGTTTGCTCTCATAATGTTGTCAGCTGGAATGTGGTGGTGCAGTGTGGTGCTGTGGCGAGAGGGCAATGGAAGAATGCTACACTGTAAGCTTTTTCCATTGAGAGAAATTTGGAGAAACACTTATTTTTGTTGGCGAAAAGACATGAGAGCTCAGACACTGCAGACGTCACATGTATTTGGCAATGTGGCTGTTTGTCAAGTTTCCTGGGATTATTTGGATAAGAAGATGTAGCTAATGTTCTTGTACAGGAAGGGACTTTTGGGGTGAAACAACGTGAAGCAGACCATTTCTAGAAGCCAGAGCCATGAGAATTGGCTTGGGCCATTTGCTATAAATGGGCCTTGCTGCTAAAGAGGAATGTAAAGAATTTAAGAAGGAAAAAGACTCCTTCCTGTCTGCCAACATAATGTTTGTAAGAAACTGAATGATGGCCTACAGCTACAGTCAACAAATGGGAGTATGACTTGTGATAGTATATGTGCATGTTTTCGTATCTTCTGTTTATCTGGGAGAGGCAGAGACTGGGAGCCTGTTTGCCAGTTGTGTCTGTTGAATTGATTATCATTTGTCATAGTGAATAGGAAACTATGCGTCTGTTTAAAGCATAGGCATGGCTGGTCAGACTGAGAAGTGGAAAAGGAAGATTCTTCTTGCTTTTCTTTCGGCGGTTTGATGCCTTGACATAAAACCATAAGTATGCAGCAAAACTGACACAGTAACATCACATTTGATAAAACTTGATGTGGCAGAAAGCCAGCAACTCCTCCAAACTGGTCTTATTCCCAAAGGCATCAAATTCTACCAGTTTGACACATCCTTTGCAGAAGGTACCCTTGTGCATCAGGATGAGACACACCAGGCTTTAATGTACCTCCAATGCAAACACATCCACACAATGTAATTTACAAAGGGAGATTCAGGTTTGCAGGATTTAGTCAGACATAATGACATGTGCAAGGTGGCCACATTTCTTCCAGGAAAGAGAGGAAAATGACTCTTCAGATATATGATAGGAACCACATTCTGGTTATTAGATTAGGTGCTTTGGACACCCTTCCATCCACCCTAACCTCCCTAAGTGGGTTTGTTGCAATATAACAAGGTCATGCTTTTTGTGCTTTTGCTTCTCAGAGACTTATAGTCACGACTCAGATGGCCATAAGAGGTCAGTTATCAGAAAAAATATGAAGAGAAGAACTTTGTGGTGTTCAAGGAGTTTTATTTCTGATCAAACTGCTATTCTGCCTTGAATTCTCTGACCAAGGAAGGGAATCTCTGCTTCCGTGTGAGTTGTTAGAAATGGATGAAAGATTGGAGAATACCAATTGCATCCTTGTGCTTCTGTGCGTTCATCGGCTGTGACTCTAATGGAAACAGATACTGAAACCTGACTAGCTACAACACCTGTGATGCTGAAATAGCCCTAGGTAGACTGTGGTTATTGACTTGTCTCTGAATATCTGCTTTGTGTGTGTGATTTTATTGTCATGAAATTGTCTGGAACATTGAATTGACAGGTTTTGTTTAAAGTTTTTGATTCACTGATAGAAGTCCAGATTGCTATGAGGTTATGATTTTCTCATTAGCCATCTTTGAACCGTTGTTCTCTTTCTCTCTTGTGTGCTTTGTCTCTTTTTCTGACTCTTTGTCTCTCTGCATTTTGTCTTTGTCACACTCAAACTTCATTATCTTTTCTCAGTTCAATTGGAGCCGAATAATTTCATGTGTTTGGTGTCAGGATAAAAAATGAATGCAGCGAATGTGTTTCTTAATTACTGGAAGCCCTTGGAGAATCCATTAAAAGCAAAACGTTGTCATTAGTTTCAGGGAGCGTAAATCACCGTGGAGTCTGTAGAATTCTTTTTTCTTCTTTCTTTTTTTTTTAGAGGAAAAATTGGTGCTTCCATGTCATGGGTCTCATCTGTTTTTGTCATGGTTTGAGCCTGAAATTGTAATGTTCCATCTGCATTCAGAGCAGGATTACGGTAGACTAAAACAATCTCAACCTTTTCCAAATTTCTTCTTTTACTTCCTTGAATTACCATTTGAAAGGCCGCCAAATATAATTCAGCAGCCCATTTAAACATGAATGCTTTATTTTTGGCTAAGACATGAAATCTTGTAGATTCAAAGCAAAAAAAAAAAATCATCTTCTCACCTTACACTGTTGTTTGTAGTCATGATTCAGCTTTGGGAAAGTCACCTAATGTTCAGTACATTTGTGATACTCTGAAGTAGCCCTGTACTGTCAGCTGCCTGTAATTGGATTTCCTAAACATTGTTTATATGAGAGACCAGGTTTCTGTCATTTTGGCAGGGAATTATAGAAATATGGTCTTCCCAGCTAGTCTTCTCACAGATAATGTGTGCTTCTGAACCACCTTTGCTTGTACACATGCATGTAAAAGAAAAAAAAAAAATCAGTCAGTGCTGTCTTCTGTAATAAACATAAGATAACTAAGTCACATTCTCAAAACAAGGTTTGGGGTATGGGAGAAATGTGATTACTGACCTGCATGTATATGTGGATTTTACAGAAACCAGGTTACTTCATTGTATCTAAATGCACTGTCTGATTTTTCAGCATAATGTGGTTTCCTCCCTCTTCGCAGTTCTTTTGTCTTGTGGCAGTGTGTGGCAATACATGTAGTATACTTGAACAGATGTTTGAATTAACCATGACCTCCTACCCTGATCCTGAACTGATCTGGAGACATAAGCTGAAATAGAATCAGAGTGGACAAAGTGGCTGACATGGTTTTTTTGATGTATTTTCCCATGTGAGACAGCCTCACAGGTTGATTGACAGTTTTGATCACATTAAGTAAACGTCTCTCTCAGACGGTTAATAAGCCCTGATGAATTTAGAAATGCCATCACCATCTGCTCTGTCTGTTTTCATAAGATACTGTCCCATTACAGCTAGGGGGATACATATGTGGATTTTCCTTCATGTATACTGTATGTCTTTTTGATTCAACATCACCCCTTTTCTAAGAACAAGGTCAGTTTCATGACTGACTATTGACTGAAACATTTCCCAATAGAAAATTAGCATGCATGGAGGGTTTAACAGCAAAGGCACAGTCCCTTTCAATTGATTTTTTTTTTTTTCTGGTTGAAGTTCAATTACCAATGTTTATTTTGACAGCTTTGAAAATCCCAGTCAATGTGTTGCATTGATAGTGTTCCCTCAAATGCCAAAAAAGGGCTCACTGTTTATCGCTGTGAAGAGCCCTTGGCTTTAATGTGTTGCATGATTGTGGATGTAAACCTTGACATGAATTCAATAAAGTGTTGAGCCAGAACACAAGAGGTGACTGGGGAGGAGGAGAATAAGCATTAGTACCTACCAACCTGTAAAACAGCAGAGACTTCTGGTGAAAGAAGGGGATGGGGTGGGTTCGCAGCAACACATGGAGTGAATTCTGGCCCATGACTTTGATCAGTTCACCTTGCTGTGAATGTTACCTTCCATGTCACCCTCTCTACTATGGTCATACAGTCTGCGCACTTTATCAGACCCTCAACATGCCCCCCCAAGTGAACCATTATAAGAGATCAGCCCATAGTACTATAATGCGTATAAATGACAGGTGAGGGTTTAGGAATGACTTAAGGTTAAACCATTGTAATGGTTTGTCACTAATGACTTTTTTTGTTTGTTTGTTTGCTTCCTGTATCAGTACCTGGAAGCCATGTTCATGAGAGATTTCAAAGACTAACACAGCAATATATGTTGGTATGTTAAAGTGCTGTTGACAGTGTGCAATATAAAACTCAAATATAGCTCTTATGTCTTAATAAACAAATCGTCAATCAATTACAATTTTTTTATAATTGATGATTCATCTGAGTGATTTATCATGTAACAGGATAAAAAGTCTATAGTCATGCTAGCAGAATATTTGAGCTAAATGCTCCACCAAAACCACCAACAGAATGTGAAGAAGGAAAAGTGCTGGTGCTCAAAGTGTGTCAAAGATGTCTATGTATATGTGTTGAAGAGATATCTACTTAAGTTTAAAGGAAATAGTCCATTAGTATCAACTCTCTTCTTAAGTTTAATAAATAAACAAATTAAACTGTCAGGAAGAAAAAAATGTCAAGAAAGGGAATATTTTGAGACTTTTTTCCTTATTGGATAGAAAATACAACTGCAACTTTCTGAATTCAAGTTTCTCTATTTTACTGAACAAAGACAAGCTTAATTGTTTTAAAGCAACGTGGAACACAAAATTAAACTGTCAATTATAACTGTCAAAAATTAAAAACTGTTTATCATTTTTTTTTATCAACAATTATCATAAATCTGTTTTGGTTGAAATAAAGCCTCAATTCACACAGTAAGATTTTAAAATATTGCTATATTAGCCACCATTTTCAACCCCTGCTCTTCGCCGTCTTACTCCTTTTTTGCTTCTCGTCTCTCCTGTTTTCTTCCATCTCTGTTGTCCCTGGACCCAGAGTCCTGGTTGGAAGCATTGTAAGCCATCTTTGTACTGTATCCCATGTGACTGCATGACCTCCGTCGGTCATATGCATGGCCCCAGTAACGGGTCTAGCCGTGTTCAGTGGGAGGCTGCTGTTACTGAGATAACTAGCAAATGGGAGCAAACAATACAGTGAGCAACACTTACTTACATATAAGTTCCTCTTGTGATGCCCTCTCTTTGTTTCTAGCTTTCAACATTTGGCAAAGTATACACATTGAACCTTTAATAAGCTGATTTAGCAGTTTCAATTTTTACCACATTCACTGTTTTAGTACAGAGTATTAGTATTTGCTAAATAGCACTAAACAAAGATAGCTGAGGTTGATGGGGACGTCTTTAGTTTCACAGAAAACATTTGACACTGGAATTTGTATGAAATTTGAGACTCACAGTGAACTAAAAATGCCAATCTGATGTTTGTGTTAGTAGAAAAATCAAGACATCATCAAAATCTTTAGGAATCACCAGGTTGTGAGACACATTTTGGTCATTTGAATACTTTGGCGTTTGTGGCGAATAGGCGGTTCATTCATGCACATTTCAGAATAAATTTTAATACCTTTAGTTTTTGCCTCACTTTACATCTAGCACCATCATCAGTTCAAATTTCAGTCTGCCCTTTACTTTATGACTAAATCTCTAAAACTAATGACATTCCCCAAACTTTATTTCGTGTTTAGTGTTAATTAGCAAATGTTAGTATGCTAAAATGCTAAATCAACATTTTCAAGGTAAAACTTGGGTTAGGATTGGCTAAAACCATCAAGCTAGTATGGTTGTAGGCCTTTAGCTTTATTAATACACTGGTTGTTGAGAAGATAATCAGTGATTCTGATCACCGACCATTTAACCATGAACGGCATGTGTATCCACTTATTAAGAGGAGAGTTTTTGTTTCATGGACTAAATGCTATTTTAGAGGCTTTTCAAGACTGACAATAAATCACAAATGAGGAACAGTTAATGAGAGACAATGAGAAACAATTAATAACATGTATTTTATGTCCTGAAACACACATAAACACATAAGAAAGATAAAGAATGTTTAAATGTCTTCCGTACTTGGAAAAAAAAACAAAAACAAAAACAAAAAAAAAAAACGGGTATTGGTTGAACCTAAATGATTATCAGTGAAAGAATGAAGAAGAGGGCTCAGGCTCACCTTTCAAACAAAAGTCCTTTGATGTGATTATATGTGACGGACTTCATATGATTTCAGTGTCACGCTTTATATTTTCTGAGGGACAGGCAGCCTCTGCACAGTCTGTAATGGCAGACACAATACATCTCAGATAGCTATTGTCAGACACTCATTGTCACTGTCATATCTCAGACACAACATTTCCAGTCGGTGGCACGACGTCAGCCTGCTAACTAGCAGAGGATTGGAACAAGCTGCAGCGTATACATTACAGTAAGAGAAACGAGCTTCTGCAGCAAAAAACACTTGATGTCTTATTTATTATTCATTCACTCCTTTTTATACTCCTGGGAAGTGTGATTGTGTGAGGTCACACACTGACTAGCATGCTGCTCTCAGGATTGTCTGGCAGCAATCACAGCCAGGAATTCACACATGTGCTCACGTTGTGCTGCTAATATAAGCTCCTTTACATGCTATCAGTCACTTCCATTTGGAAAAAAAATGGCAGCTGTAGTAGAAAAGAGATGCCTAAATATTGAGTCAGAATGAGATTAGTCTTGACCTGGTCAGAGGAAAAGCAGTGAGAGAAGAAAATATTATTATACTGTGACTGTGTGTGATTTTGAAGCTTATCACACTTTAAAAAATGGTTTTAATTGTTTTTCACATAAAGCATACTCAATCTTGACTCTGTCATTAGTATACTGCTGTCTCCACTGCATGCTTGATCCTGTGCCAGCCTATATAGCACTCAGATGGTACCTTGCTCTCTTCCTTCAGGCCTATAGAGAGACAATCAGTGTCTGATTGATTGCAGCAGCATTACTGTACAGAAGAATTCACCATCCAGCACGCCTGAGGGACCTCCGTGCTTTCAGCAGTAACCTTTGGCACTTGTGTATAGGTACTGATCACCTGAATATAGCACGGTGTTGAGTGTCTAATGGAGTCCAGTCAGTGTGTTAGGATCACTCATTACATTTACACCTTTGAAATGAATTCCAGGTATTGCAGTGCATGTCTGTTGAGAGTCAGCAATGAACATGCACATACACAATAAAGTAAACTGCTCAGTTCTTAATATAACATACTGTAATGTGGTTGCGTTAAGCTGCGGAGGGGCTCTCCTGGGTGCTAGCATCTGAAGCAGCCAGGCAGGCAGAATCACTGAGTGGATTGTATGTTCTTTCTATATGTGTTCATGTCACCAAGTGTTAGTTGCAGGCTTCATGTGGTATTGATGTTTGTAGAGCAAACCTGCCAGTAGTATGTATTTTGATATACTACTTTACATTTAATGTTTCAATTTTTATTTTTAATGCTTTTTCCAAACAAGCCTTCACCAGAGCACCTTGATGACTGTTCTTCCAGGCCTAATACTGTAACAAATAAAAAGTGGTATCAAATGATCAGATTGCATCAATAACAAGTGGCACGTGCTCACAGCCATTTACAATAAATTGTGCACATGAATTAAGAGAATATAATGAAGACAACTTGGTGGAGGAGAGGTGGTAAGTAGGGCTGAGTGAGTACACAGCCAAGTGAATGCAAGCCCATTCTAAGGACTGATACAATACATAGATAATTTAGCCAGTTGATGCAGATAATCATGTACTTGCTCATCTCTTGTTGGAGGCCACCAGTATCCTGCCACAGCTCGTCTTTCATCAGTTTAGTTGGTTGATGACACACTAAATATGCTGTTTGCTGCCTGAAATAGCTTTGTTTCCCTGAATTTTAATGTCCCATTTTTTTAAATGCATATAAATGTTTAGGGAGATGACAGAGGTGGGCCTCCTCATCTGAAATGAAGAGCACGTCTGCTGTCAAACACTGTGGAAACCTACAGGTTCCAGATTATATCTATATATCTCAGTCCAAAAACAAAACTGTGGTTACCCATTTGACTCATTTACCGGAGATTAGACATTAAACATTATTTCACATTAGATTAGAAAAGGTATTTCACTGTTTGTCATGTGCTGCAATCATGACTGAATCCATAAACTCATCAGCAAACACAGATATATAGACTCCGGGTCCTCTCACCTAACTGATAAGAGCGGACACAGCAGCCTGGATCTTCAGTTAATGTGGTGACCCAGAGCAGAGACAGATGGTTTGGACTGTCAGGCCATGGACGATGTTGGGTATTGTTAGGAGTTTGCCCTAATAAACCAGGTTGTCATTTATTTATTTATTTCAAGTATTGTAGGAGGGATTTTTGCCCTTATCTAATAGACAACAAATGACAGGAAATGATGGGAGAAAGAGGGAATGACACGCGACAAAGCCAACCCTAACCTGATACCACAGCTTTTAGAAAAGGTCAGTGATTGCTACAGCTGTAGATAGTGAGTAAGTGGCCTGTGGTGACTGAGTGAATGCGACTGATACACAAAATGTTGCAACACTGCAGCATAACACACTGACAAAGGAACTGTGTTGGTTCGCTGTGGTAATGTGCATTGGTCACATCATGGCCAAATCAAGTTAATAAACACTGAATTATTGATCTGGTGTATCGACTCAAGATAAATGTCTGTTCTCTACTATTTCTGTGAATTCCTGTGTATAAAGTATTCATTAAAGAGCACAATCTAGTAATTTGTGCACACAAATTATTAATTAGAGAGCATGTGTCATAATGTACATAAATATATTCCCCCCTGACCTCTGCTGGACTCTGAGCTTTAAACTTTTGCTTTTCCTGTGTTCTTGTGAAACCTCCTTTATATTCTTTAAGGCAAATGGCTAAATTGTTATACTAAATGAAATTGGTAGAGCATGCCAAATGTTTTTACGTTGTCTCTGGTCAGGTGTACCACCGGGTGAAATCAGAGTTTTAGTTTAACACCAGTGTCACCTTGGTATGTATTGGTCTTTGTGCAGTCACCAGATCCCACTGCAGGGCAGGATCAGTGTTTAAGCTCTGTGTTTGAAAATCACTTCAAGAAGTCCTGTTTGACCTCTGAGCTCTTCTTTTCTTTTTTCTCCCTCTTTTGCAGTAAGAAACTCATAGACACCTTTATGTGCTCCTTTCTCCTCTGTGTGTGTGTGTGCTCTTGTATTTGGTTTTATTCTAAGATTAGCACTGAGATTAGGTTTATGTTGGAGTAAATATTCCAATCATAAAGCCTCCATTAAAGCCACAGATTGAATCTAACTAATGACTACAAGATACTGACTTCATAAAGGCTCACATTCCAAAAAGATCCTTTTGGGGTAAAGAATCTCATAATGTGATTCTGTATAATTTACTTGGTGAACTGTTTCCTAAACTCACATGTTTTATGTCTTAAAGTTGATACATCTTAAACATGTGCATTTAGACATTCAGCAGAGACAGAGCAACATTAGCTTTTCTTTTCATTTGGAGTTTTGTCTGGGGCCACCAAAGAAATTTTCGGTCCAATAGTTCCTCTTCTTCCCGTTTGCTGTTTGGTGCTGAACAGGTAGTGTACAGTGGATTTATAAGAACTTGTAAACAGCTGCCCACTGCTGTTAACAAGATTAATAATAAGTAGAACTAGAACTAGAACAGTAAATGTAGTGGCTGCAAACCAGAACAGAGCTGAAAACTGCTTAAAAGCACCACAGAGCAGAGAGGGTTTGTTGCTGCTGTCGATGCCTTTCACATTACACATCTGAAATTTGATCAAACGGATTGATCAGTGAAGCATTATAAAATACTTCACCAATTTAATGTTTCACTCCTGTAACATTTTTGACCTCAGGATGGACGTTTTTCTTGTAAATTTTTAAATCCAAACTTGGTGCCACAGAAGCAGAGATACTGTCTTTTTATTTTATTCAATGCATGCTTCATCATTGTCAAAGTCTATATTAGCCACATTGCAACTCGGCCGCTGACTGTAGGGTCAAAGATTAGGATTAGGACATTAGCCTTAGCCAGCTAAGATAGTGTAGCCTTCAGCCACAAGCCTCAAGCAGAGATGAGGAGTGTGCTTCAGAGGGCTGGTCAACTCCACATCTTCACATTTAAGTTTTAGAACTATAGTATTCAACCGCAACCTACACTGACTTGGTGACTTCACTTGGTGACATTTTTCAGACGTCGCACAGTTCCCCTTTCTGTGTTCTAACAAGTTCTCTAGTAGAAGTAAAAATAGAAATAGCATCAAATCAAAAAATATGGGGTAAGGTGCGGCAAAGTGGGTTAGTGCACTTACCCGATGCATGTGAGGTTGAAATCCTTTCATATCGGCAACCTGGGTTCAAGTCTGGCCTGCGGTCCTTTGCTGCATGTCTTGTCTTCCCCTCTTTCTCACCCTGCATTTCCTGTCACTCTCTCTAACTGTCCTATCCGTTTAAGGGATTTTTGTCTCACCTGAATCCCTTACTAGTCCAGCCATTATTCCAGAATACTATTGTGAAGAGAATAAAGAGTGAGTGTATCTATTTGATAACAGAGAGCCAAAACACATGTGGGATCAGAAGATTATCAATTGCTTTGATGAAGCAAATTAACAGATTGCGCAGGGAATGTTAAATGGATAAAAAAAATAGCAGAAAGGGCAATGGAGAAATGGTGTATTGGCTAAAGGGAAAATTAAGTATTAAAACTACTAATATTTGAAAAATATACATCTTAATTGAAACAGTGGTAAACCATGCTAATGCAACTAGTAACCTGCAAACGTTTGATTTGACAAGGGCAGGTTTTGGGTAATGTCTATATGATTGACATGTCTCCTATTACAACAAGTGATGGTGGTTGCTTCTTGTTTGTCTCAACTCAGTCAACCAGGCTCTGTTCCCCTTGACCTAAATTGAATCCTTCTGGTTTTGGTAACTAACAAAGGTAGCAAATAATCAACGCCCCGAAATGTCCATCACTGACCGTACATCCATGTTTTTCTACAGCCCATAGCTCAGGTCTGGAACATAGTGAGAGTTAAGAACTGGGGCTTGAATAAATGAATTTACTCAATGGAAGTTAAAAATATGCATGCGATGATCTGCTGTCCCATTCCACGAGGCCAATTTTAGTATATATCCTTTTAGCTTCAGTGAACTCATTAACTTTGAGTGCTGTGCATGTGTTTGCCTCCATATGACTCCCACTGTAGCGGCTAATCCTGACTGACTGATTGTCACAGTTCAAGTTGTCGCCACTGGCCATGTTTATTTGGCTCTGTCAGTCTGATTTGTGACAGCTGCTGGCTAATCTGCGTGTTAGCCTGTGAGGGGTCAGAAATTCTTCCAATCTGAGGATGATGGCTGAGCTGAAAGTGAACTGAACGACTGTTAACACTCCATGTGCTCACTCAGCTCTCATCTCCTTCTGGAGAAGTCCATATTGAAGAGTAATTTAATTTTACTCAGTATAACTTTCTCATATCCCGCATCCAAGGATTAGCAAAGATTCTCCTGCCATCACACACACACACCAGCCTCTGGGTCCCGAAGAGGTAATTCTGGAAGATGTAGTATTGGGTATATTTATAGATGGGTTCTTGTAGCCTTCATGGACAGCAGGAGGCCCTGAGTGTTAGCACAGGGGCAGGTATAGCATCTCATTATAAATTTGGAGTCTTTAATTAACCCTGTGCTAATCGGCCCTTGAGGTAATCTAATGGATTAAATATTGCTGAGGTATTAAAATGCAAATGGAGATGAGGAGCTGGCCTGGTGGGTCTTGTCTTGAAGCATGCCGTGATGATGGTGTCGAATGTGATGTCACATCCATCATGCTGGAGACTGTAGAGCTCCCCCATATGCTCTGAGGTTCTGTGCTGTTGGTGTGTGCAGGTAGGAAATGGGCCCTGACTGTGCACCAGAAGAACTGATAGAGGAAGGTGATTCCAGGAAATGAGACATTAGAAGGGTAATGGAATAGGATATAACTGTGAATCAGCCTGACGGTTATGTTGTGAGTTTAGTGGGTTAGGCAGGCAGTCATGCAGATTGCTTATTACCTTTGCAGGTTTGAAGGCCTACATTCCGGCTGGCCTTCAGAGGCTTCAGTGTCCATTCTACCCAACAAAAGGAATGTGTGACATTTCTCTAATTGTTCAGCCTTTGGAAATGAAAATGTAAATGTTGTCCACCCATGGTGCAACAGAAAATGGAACCGGTCCTCACCAGAGAAGTGGCAACATCGGTCTTTTGTCTAATGATCATGATCATAATCTAATGCTAAATAAGTAGTTTTTCCGGCAGACTTGCATGATCACTTTGTTAGTTGAAGGAATTTTGGTGGTGGGGTCATCAAAAACACTGGGATATTTCTTTCAGTTGCTTCTTTATTGGACTGGTTTATTACTGACCAGTTCAGTTCTGCACTGCAAAATTAATAGGATTAGGTACAAATAATACTCCTAAGATAAGATAAGATGAGAACTTTAAGATAAGAACTTTATTGATCCCGCATGAAATTGTTGAGAAAATACACTAAGCTGTGCAAATAAAATGTTTGAAAAGAGAATGATGATAAAACCTTGCTCCAAATGTCCTGATTTTTAATGATCAGAAGGCCCAGCAGGTCTAAAATCATCAAAATATACACACCCCTGACACAAAAAAAGCAAAAGTTTAACATCAATGTCCAAGGTGTTTGAAAGATTGACTGATGAAATGGATAAACTGACAGAACTCACCATCCTTAAACTTTCATGGCAGGGCTGAAATTAGGCTTTCATTGCACTTTTCCATCATTTCTTGTCTCTCACAACAGGCCACAAGAATTGATGCCAGCTTTGAATGTCAAGGTAAATATTGCTTTTAATGAATGGCCTGTGTGTGGATGGAGTGAGGAGTAATAAAATCATGCTTTCTGACCTTTAGAGCAAAATAAATACCAGCTCTTCTCTGTGACAGAATATTATTCTTCCCTTGTCTAAATCTGGAAGTTGTTTTCACCATAGCCATTAGAAGAAGGGGTCATGGTTTGGTCATGGTGTGCATGCCAGGTGTTTTGTGTGAGTCTCTACCTACACACATTCGTGAAAGGTTGGTAATGTGTAAACGTGTTTTTGCTCCAACATTTCACCCCCATCCTTAGACCAAGGAGGCCCTTGGAGGGAGCATGACATTTTTAGGAGGCCAGAAATGGAAGAGGGACATGGGAACATTGTGTCTCAGATTGTGGATTGCAGTTTGTGGGTTGAGGTTACTGATACATCACTTTGCTCATAAAATGGGCCAGCTTGGGCCTTTTTTTTTCTTTTTCAAATTGAATACTATTCACTTGAGGTTATGAAGCGATATGATGCAGCTTATATTCCTGTTGTACAGAACCCACCAGCACCATGAAAATGACAGGATTGTTTTGAGGGTGGAAGTTCATTCTAGACATTAGGAGCACTGGTGTATTTGTGACAGTATAATATGAACTTAGATTTCATTATCTCAGTTGTGATTGTAACCCGTGTATTCCACACGGCATATGATTAGTGAATAACAATGCTCTAGGCTAAGTGAGGAGCCAGGTGTAATAAGCTGTAGCCACGATGAAAGCCCAGGCAAGGTAAGTGATAAACAACAGAACAGTTGTAAACAACTCCTTAACATATTTGGGCCCGGAAAAACTAACTGAGTCTTTAGTCTCTTGTTTGTTGTGTATGCTAATAGTCCTTTATGTGTGTTTGTGTAGTGTTTGTAGTGATCACTTTCAGTGTTAGTCAGTCCACTTTCCCTTTCAATGGTAACTTTTCCTTCAACAGTTATTGGAAAGAGTGTATGTAGCAGTCCTGGTGACTGGCAATGTCCTGCCGCCAGGTGAAGTATCCAGGGAGGTATTCCTATGTCCTAGCAGGATCGCACTGGGAGGCTCGTAATCAATGGAAATAGTGGAAAGAGATGTTCCGACCCGTTTTTTAAATATATTGCTCTGTATGTTGTACAACAACCAACAGCAGAACAACAGCAATGTTAACACCAAGCACTATATACTATGTACTGCTCGGTACTCATGTATTAAGGCCTTTTATCAATTCAAAATTATCAGGTCAATTCAGTAGTCTTATTCACTGAACACAGTAAACTAATGTATACTGTTGCACACTGTAGTACTATTTTAATAACATCAAAATATACCCGGTGCTGTATTAGGAAAATTGCAAGCAATCCATTTTACTATTATACCCATACTCTACTAATGAAAATACATTGATAATACAATCATCAACTGATGATAAAACTCATCATAAAGAACAATCTACCATTTTGCCATACCTCTCCTCAGAAATACACTTGTGCAATTCACACATCTACTCTTTACAACAAGGAAAAAAAAATAATACAACTGTACCCCAGCTAACTGAAATATTAAGTTTGTGGTAGTGCCATTAATCAACACTTGTCGCTTAAATCCTCTGTCAACAATAAATGGTGCTGAAACCTGGCCACGAACATTCTAGCAACGCTAAGCGAGCATGCAAGAAACATTACATTAGCATTAACATTAGCATCATGCTGCTCATTAGCTTACAGGGATTATTGGAGCTGGGAAATGTAATTTCTCTGTGCTCCCGATTAATTCTCCCCAGTCTGCCTTCTGTGTCAGGCACTTAGCTTGTCAGTTATACTGATTTTAGTCCACTCTGCAACTTTAATTCTGCTCTTAGTGTTGTCTTCAGTCGCTATCGCACACGTGTCTCTCCCTCTCATTTACACACAGACAAACTGACGCAGTCATGTCAAGACCGAGTGTCTTCCTTAGCCTATTTCTAAAGAGATATTTCAGTGTATATGTGCATATATCTTTTCACTGGTTTCTTGTAGCTGGATTACATGATCATTTTAAGTGTTTATACAAATGGAGCTTGTCTTTGACCTCACTTTTTTAACTAAGAAATATACCTGTTTAGCATCTTAGCGTGTGGATACCACTGTGCCAAAATTAATTTCCTCCATAGGTTGGCTGGGCTTAGCACTAGCAGGATGACATAGACATTTTATTAGTCGCTGTTGCACTATATGCTGATAGTAGAAAAGCAATAGCCCGCCAATACCCTACCATCAAAAATGGTACTATACCCCATTTTATTAGTAGCTGTACTTTAAAACCTTTTAAGAGAATGACAGTGAATGATAGTGGGTGTGCTGTCTCTGTTCTGGTGAAAAAAGGAGCGGTTTGAGTGCAAGTACATGTGGTCTTGCCACTGTCCAGAACGAAATACAGTGTTATTTTGATTCCATAGCTGCCCATGGACACCACAAATCCTGCCTGTAAAAGATGTTTTAAACTCATGCAGACCAAGGGCCCTAACATGTCCGACTTGCCCTCAAATTTCAAAGTCAAATAAGTGCAGAAAAGATTCTTTCCCATTTTTTTCACCATTGGAGTTAGATGAGGGAGATAAGGGCAGTGGTAACTGTTTAGGACTTTTGCCGTTTAGCTGTGGCAAACATCTATATATACATAATACGTTTATATGTAACCTGGTAAAGTTATCTGATTAGGCACATTCAACTGGGAGCAGACCCTTAGGTAGACCCAGAGCTCACGGGAGGGAGGACATATCTCACCTGTTTGAGGAATGCCTTAGGATCCCTCAGGAGGAGCCTGATGGGTGGATGGATGGATTGAATGATGAAGGGACTTAAAATAGAGTTGATATGGTCTGGCAAATTTCAAGACCATTTATCCTGTCATCAAAGACCAAAGACCAAAATCTCAAAGACCTCGGGGAATTCATGGAACCCTAAATTTACTTACCTAATTCAAAAGACAGGAAGGGAACCTACAAATGGTTCGGGTTAAAATTATATTGACAGGGGATTGTGCACAGTTCTGTGGTGCTATAGGCGAAGTGCTGCATCTCAAGCAGCTCTCCACTTGAGAGGAAAGAAGCCTTGAATCCTCTGGCTTTGGTAGTGGTAAACTGTTGAATGACAAACTGCTTTATCTGGAGCTAGATAAGGGAAGGTTGCAGCATCCTGCAGATAGCAATGCAGCCGCTGAGGATGAAAGACATCTTTTGTTGCCAACCCAGATTCAGCAAGGGAGCCTGTCAACAAAGCAGCTTTTGCTAGCTGTCTGCAGCAAGGAAAAAAAAAAGAAAAAACTGTCATATGGCCGCCTCACTGTTCTGTAGACTTATTGTGTTGTTTTGTGATGTGCAGAAGTTGATTTCATTGGGCGTATGAGAAGTATTTAACAGGCAGCATGAGTTAAATGTGCTGCCTGTTAAATACAGAACCAGTGCATTTAGTCACCAGTGTAGTGTTTAATGTTTTATTATCTATAAATACGTGTATTAGCCTCTTTGTTTTGCTTGTGGGGTTACTGTAGTAAAAGTGTGTCTCAAATTTCTAAGGTTTCTTTAAATCCTTTTTCACATTTTACTGTTAAAAAGTCACTGCTGTCCATTGAGATTCCAACTGGACCTATTTGTTAGAACTCAGAGAAGATAAGATAATGCTTTATCAGTCCCATAACTGGGAAATTACAATGTTACAGCAGCAAACAGGATATAAAGGGTGCAAAGCATGCAAGGATAAGGGAAGGATGAGCATTCAAAAAGAACTAGGGATGGAAACCTGTCACATGGTAATATTTTTCAGCGTGTGATGCACCATTATTTTCAACTCTTTTAGTTCTGTCGGGACTGAAGAGTTGGTTATTCAACTTTTTAAGTGTATTCCTGAGTGGTGTCCCTGGGGCTTCTTAGCTCATAGACATTTTTGGTCAAAATGGCTCTCATGTAACTATCAGAATAAACAAACTTCAGTGGCTGGTTGTTTTGAGGTTTGTTTGTTTGTTGTTCTTTTTCCCTTAATGTTCCTTTAGTTGGTTCAAAATAATTCTGTCTGCGCTTGTTATGCCTATATGCCAACTCATACACACATATCATGTTTCATTGAACTGGCTGCTCAATTAGCTGTCCATTTCTATAGCATTTTGCAGTCATGTCAGCATGTGTTGCAGTGCTGATTAAATATTCAGACTTGACATTTTTCTGTTGTGTGTTTGGCACGTTTCTGCAGTGCAACGGTCTGGGGCCACCAACACACATCATCCATGTTTATGCTTGTTGCGTTGATTTAAATGAGGTTTGAATGAGGAGACATAGTGTGCCACCACCATCATTCAAGGATGATTAGATGCTTTAATATAGGCACCAGCTGCTGCACACCATTTAATCACCAGTATCAACATGAGAGCTGAGTGCCTCCAGCTCTGTACAGCTGCCTGCCACCTACAGGACTCTCCCTGCTTCCACTGTTCCTCACTCACATACTGTATTTTGTTCTGTGCAATATGATCCAATGTCTTTGGCTGCACCATAAGCCCATTTTATTGTTTAAATGAAATATTACATTTTAAATTTTTCTGTTCAGACTCAATGCAAACTAACTTTTTAAAACAAAATTTCATTGTACACACACACACACACAAACCCCCAAAACCCTTTGCAGTGATTTGTCAAAATCCAAATATCCTGTCCATAGTACATAGTACTTGATTAGCTGGATGTCCTGTAAAATCAAAATAGATCACTTTCTCCATCTGCGTTTGCATTTTTATGCTGGCTAATAAGCAAACATCTGGGAGACATAAAAACAACAACAACTATGAAACAAGTCACCTCAAGCTGTGGCCTTTGTGATGATAAATCACTCTCACATTAAGCAGTGTTACGGTTTGAGGGCATGACAGAAAAAGGCTGACAGAGGGTCCATACATGTATGAGCTGACCTCACCACCATGCTGCATAACCCAATGTTCTAAGGAGTGAGTGAAAATACTAACACACCCCTCATACAGTCTGAAATATGAAAGTATGTTTCAGTATGAAAAGTCTTTCTGAGCCATTGCTGGGTGGGTCACAAATGATATCATCTCAGATGTATTTACTTGTGCTCCCTCCCATATACTGATGGTCAGAGAGCAACAAAGTTCTGGAAAACACAAGAGGATCATGAGACTTTAGTTAGTCATGTTATCATCAAAGCTCCCATTATATTGATGGCCCTGTGTGTCCTACCAACTCTACTGTGTCATACACTATTATGTCTAATAGTACTGCAACCAGAACGAGCGCCAGTCATTATTGTTGCTAATATACTGTAAATAACACCAGTACTAGTGCTATTAATGTCATGCAATGAATTCTAACTGGTTTCTATGACAATGTATCTTGACAAGGACGAAAATTATGGTCAGTCGTCTAAAAAATGCTCGTCACAATTTCCCAGATGCCAGAATGATGTTGCTTCTTTTGTCCAACCAACAGTCCAAAACCCAAAGAGTTGTCATTCACTTTTAGAGAGGACAAAGAAAAGCAGCAGATGCGTACATTTAAGAGAGTGGAACCTGTTAAATGTTTGACATTTTTGTTGTTGATGAAAGTTAAACAATTAATTGATAGTAGGAAACAAATTTTCTTTTGATTGATCAATAGATTAATTGAATAATCATTGCAGCTGTAGTGATCATATATGGCTGTTTTCACTGGCTACCTGTTCTGTATGGCATTGACTTATGGCTGAGGTCTGCTCCAATTTATATATGACATGTCTCCTGTGCATAGATTAGCAGGAGGTGTACATCCCACCTCTCCTTTAGACACAAGCCCACAATTGTCAATTGTCATTTCCTGCCTGGTGATTAGTCAGGAAATGAAACTTGCCTTTTCTAGTTTCATTTCCTTCATTACCACTGAAAACACATGTTAAAATACACAGTACCATATATGCTTTAAATGCCGCAGTTTGTCAGCCTTTACATGGGCTTTAAAGTTTGAATTTTCACGAGACGTAGTTTTGTTGATCACTGCAGTGAATTTAGCCTTGGCCTGTTTGGCTGCAGTGAACTGTGATTTCAGTGTGATGGAAGTCTCACATGTTCTGGTAGGGGGGTATTTGAAACCCTGCAGACTTTGATATCACTGCATACATGTCCAATCGCTGTTTTAAGTACACGTGGTTGACAGATTGTCTTGTCTTTAAATTAGTCACAAAAACTCAACAATAACAATTCAGCCATTTTTAAGCGGGGTTTCACATGCTGTGTGATAACTTGACAAGGTCTTCATTTTAAGATGTAAGAAGATATGTAGAGTGATCAGACCTTTGAAGCTGTCTCATATGCCAAGAAAGTAACATGCTCATTCATGAAGTCAGTGTCTGCCTTTTTTTTCTTTTTCTTAAATCTTTGCTCTATTTTATGTATTATTGGCTGAGTACTAGTTTGTCCAAATGCAGCTGAAGGTTTTATATTCACTGACAGATTGTCTTTGTGAACAAATTCCACACAAAATATAGTTTCACTTATGTCCTCAATATATCCAAGATCTCATTTTGCCAACCTGTAGGAGACTCATTGCCATCTGCTGGCCATGCAGAGCTTTCATCCTGTCTGCACTTTCTGTCAATGTGTCATCTTCTACAGCACTGACAACCAGCCAGTAACACACAGCAGCCCTCTACATTTGTCTCATTCAGAGCAGCTCTTGTCATTATTTCAGCGCTGAGTTCATGCCTGACAGTGATGCCTTTAGACAACAATCTGCTTGACTGATTCTCACAATGAAGGCTGTGTGAGACATTTTTGTTAGCATCATTGCCCCTGCAGCCAAGTCTTCTCTTTTACTTAAGTCTTAAAGGCTGCAAGGAAGTGAAGAGTCAAGCCAAGGTCAATCCCGCTTTAGAAGTCTCACTTTTACAGCTTCGTACGCCTTGGAGAGTGTGGCAGGTTAGCTACAGTAAAATGTAAGCGCTAATCTGAGGGCCTGGAGCAGTGTGCTTTGTGATGAATAGGGATTATAGTGCTTCTTTAAATTCCGCAGCAGTTCTGTCTGTTTCATGTGCTCGTGTTGTATCATCCTACTGATTTGCATTCTGATGCTCGTCAGCAGCACAGAGCTGCTGTTTTTCCCTCACTGCGAGCAAACTGCAGTCTGATGAGCTGTTTGACCACCACTATGAAGACGAAATTGTCTCAGGGTTCTTTCCCTCAGGCTGACCTATTGTTTTATGAATTAGTTCTAAATTAATTGCAACACTGAGCTTGGCAGACAAAATGCAGTTTTGTTTGTGATTCGCTGTCTGCTCCTCTATTGATCTGCAGGGCCCAGAGGTGGCGGGCAATGTGGAGCGCACTGCAGAATAACAATGATAGAGTGATGGAGGGACAACATGGAGGCTCTCTTTTTTCTTCTGGAGAGCAGCCAGAGGCATCAGCAGGATCCTAAATCCTAATACAGACAGTGGGAGGGAAGGACAGCGCACAGATGTGCTAAGGGGAAATTTAGGCCAGTCACGGGTGTGAATATCACTGAGCATTTGTCCACATGCACAAGCACACATGCGCACATAAACACACACAGACACAGAAACCTATATAAACAGCTGGAGCGCTAAGAACAGCAGCTGGGTGCTTCATCCTCACTAGGTCATTCAGTTCTCCGTCATGGCCAGCGTTAAGTGGATATGGTGCTTCTGCGGCATTATACGCTTTTGTCCTTGTCCATCGATTGGCACTTTTCTGCGAGAGGTAGGTGCCAGTTTGTTGTGTTGGAATTCTTTTTTTTATAGACAAGGAGGAGTCAAGGTCAGCAGCAGGCCAAAACTCATCGTTATATTTTTCTCTGTAGCTTTACAGAGTTACAGTCACACACTCTTTAAGGAATCTGACGGAATGTGTTTCACAACTTCTTGTGTCTGTGCCCATGCAGAGTATACAGCCAATTACAGCATGCAGGCAGCATGAGGTAGGATTCATCTCTGAGTGTGAACACACTGGGTTCATTTTAATAGCCACCTGAGGCGGGTCCTGCCCCTCTGATCTCATTCTGGAATTTTCCAGTTTAGCTTTAACTCCTGTAATGATATCCAGCTTCTCTGGCAGCTTCTGTGTCACCTTGTTGACGAAACACAAGGTTGATGTCAACTCAGTGAATGTGTGAACATCCAGCTGCTGTTCATGTGAAACGATTTTCCGCATGAATTTCCTACTTTGAAGTAAGCTTCAAAGTAGGAAAATAACTGGCATTTCACACCATGACATTGAAGTTTTATACACTCGGACAACCCTTTTCAGGATAATATCAGGATGAATATTCCACAGGGGGGAAGGTAATGAAACACACGTCTAACTAAACTTATATTGCGTTCACACTGATTCAGACAAGCAGTAGATGACAAATGGGATATAATTTTAGTTGACAGGAGTAGGTGAGTAAAATTAGGTAAACCCAGCAGAGAATACTCCAAGCAGGTGGATGATTCATGAGTCTATGTGAATTCAGATGAACTTTGAGCCAGTTACTAAAAAGTTACCAAAAGTCATTAGTTACTTATATACTTTACTATTATGAGTCAGATGAGGGGAGGAGGACAGGACGGGCTCAGCCACTGTTCCTATCCCAATCCTTTGCTCGCTAGGCTGCATTTGAGCGCACTTTGCAGATGTGCTAAAGGATGTTCTGTCTGTTTGTATCATGTACACTTGGTTTTTATGCTGCCAAGTTTAGAGACTAATGAATTGGCATTATAACACTGTTACTGGATCTTGATTACCATGGAAACAGCCAGCCTTCAAAACTTTGAAGCATTTGGTTTGAGCCTGATTGTAAATTTATTATTTTCACTTTTTACTTTATTATTTATTTTAAATTGTTTCAGTTTTCTGTCACACTTTGGTTAACAAAACTACTCCGGTTTGAGTTTTGGTTTCACAGGGAAAAGATCACAATAAATGAAGAAATCATCTCTGTTTGAAGTTACAATTAAGTCTCCTGAGCCTAAAGTCTCCTGTAGGTTTCATCAAGGGTTTAAGTTTGGCTAGCTCTCCTGCACACAACACTTTGTGTGATGCAGGACGTAAAGCACCGTCCCTGGGTTAAATACCAAGTCTTTGGAGAGTCCCAGCTGTTTACAGTGCATTCAGAAAGTCCTGTTGTTTTAAATAAATAAGGAATTCAATAATAATAACAATACTAAAATAATTATTCACTGAGCAACAAATGGGGTTTGATAAATGAAAATCTGAAATTGAATGTGCAGATAAACTAATTTGGGCTGTAATGTACTAGGATATGGGAAGATAAATCTCATGGATATGTGCTTTTTTTCAAGATTAAATTACTCATAAGTAATATTAAATCACCCCTCCTTCCCAAAAGTAGAAAATCCCATCCAAATGTGCCAATGCCAACTCCATGTACATTTTTATTTGGCTGCACCTCTACATTAAATGGAAACATTTGTACCATGTGTCCTGTCATTAAGCTTTCCATACTTTGTATTATGAGAACTGGTTGAATCTTCACTTGAAAGAACAGATTCTCTCTGGCTGTGTGTCACGTGCCTGTGCCCACAGGTGGATCGGACAGTAGAATGATACTGGGATATCCAGGTCAGAGAAATTCATCAGTTATTTGATGTAATGGATGTGGATGAGGAGTTAGCCTCTATGATCATGTGACTCATCTGGATGAATCCTGTTATAAGGCTGGTGTAGGTCTGTTTGCAGCTGAAAGAAAGAATCCCTGTGATGACCAAAGAGCCAGCTGTGACTTCACAGGTCTGTTGCTTACTTTACTTTTAATGCTACAATTACTTGTTGGCGAAGCGTAAGCTTGTGGTGCAAGTTGCTGCAGTAATAGAGATGAAAATTTATGTGGAGATATTATTCAGCATTAAAAGTGAATGTGGTTGTTCATATATTTTTCACATATTCTACCTTTCCATCATGCCAAAAAGACTTAAGGTAAGACAAATATTCCTTTAAACTGTGTGCTATAGTGTTGTCCAAGGTGAAAGTTGACAATCATAGACCAAATCCAACACAGTGGTCTTAGATCACTTGTGAGACTTGTGCACTTACAGCTGAATTATAGCCTGTGTTAAAATTTAGTATCTAGAACAGTGGTTCTCAACCAACACCCCCTCACCTCATCATGACCCTCCTGCCACCCCTCCTCCAAAAGAAAGGAGCTATTAGTATGCTGAAGACGGTAATGCTAGCATGATGATGACATTATTATTATTATTATTATTATTATTATAGCAATAGTAACCGTGGATGTTTAAGTATTGGAATGTTTATCAGTAGCCTAAAGGCTATGACTGAGGAAAGACCTCAAGTGCTAGAATTCTGCCAGGGCTATGGAACATTATATGATCAAATTCATTGTAAAATTAATTTCAGTTAAGCCACAATTAAAAGCAATGAGGGCCTCAATTGGCCAATTATAACATGCCAATAAGACCTATATATAATTCGAAATTTTAAATTAACTGCTATTTGACTGACGGAAGGAACAAGATGGCGGCAGCAGCCTGACGCCAATTTAAAGTAGTCCAACAAATTAGCAACTTCCAGCAAAGAAGAACTTATGCTGATTAAAAGGGTCAAATTAGTGTGAACCCTGTGCTTGGTGACTCGCTGGCAGCTTTTTAACTGCAGGACACAGAGATGTCAGTTCTAGTCTGAGTGCACCGGAGTCCACAAGATTCGGAAGGTTGCAGCACTTCGTCTGCAAGTGGAGAGCTTGGCTGGATCCCTGCTTGACGAGGTAGGACGTGGGAACTTTTTCGGCTGCTGTCAGCCTTCGAAAGCCGTCAACCACTACCTGCTACAAAAATGCAAAACATATATTTATTTATAAACATATTGAGTACTCTTTGTTTGTACAATATATCTGTACAGTATATTCTCAGCTTAGGGAGGGAAGTCAGTGTCGTAGTTGTTATGAACAGTAAGAAAATGCCGCTCCACATGTCCCTTCTTCGGAATAGCAATTGTAGACTGGCAGATGAGACAAAGGCACTTCGAATATTACAAAATATGACATTACGAAAAAAAAGTCTTCCTCTCATTCCGTATGGAAACGGTAGGTTTTTGGCTTTTTACTTGGTCCAGCTCCCCCACTCATTTTTATACCCTTTCTTTAATTTAGAAGAAATAAATTGGAGGCTAACTAGGCAACTCGGTAGCTAGCTAGCTAGCTAGCTAGCACGCTCTGCGCATGCGTGGTTGGTTCAGATGTCAGACTGGTTGCCCTGTATGTCAATCAAGTGACAGATTTCACAGTGAGGATGATAGGCTGACGTCTATTTTTTTTAATGCCGTGCTATCTACCCACGTTCGGTCGCTTACTGACTCGCGCCACGACGCGCGCTTTGCTATGCGTGTCTGCGCTGTACCCTGCGGTGGGCGCAGCGCAGGCCGCGTTCGGTGTGAAACGGGAGAACGCTAAGCGCTTTGTCGGAATTTGTTTAGAGGCGTTGCTATGGAGATAGCATGCCGGTAGTAGGAACACGAAAGAACCTGCGGCGCTGGTATTTCTAATCGCACTCAAAATACATAGTTACCTATAATTTCATGTTCAAATGAACAGTGTTTGTTCTGGTATATACATTGTTATACATTGTGATGAATAACAGTGACTAACGCCCCCCGTTTGTGCCTGAGTGCCCCCCTTTCAGCTGTCTCATTCAAAACGCCCGCCGACTTTGTCCAAACGCCCCCTGGGGGGCGGTACCGCCCCCGTTGACAAACACTGATCTACAATAAGAATATGTTTTGGCTAAAAAACAACAGTATCTCAAACTCACATTGCAAAATGACCTGTCTACATTACCCTCTGTTCCCTGGCTATGACCAGATCAACACACTTGTCCAGTTGTAATATTTTTCAAAACAGAGTTATATAGATGGATGGCATCTTTGGCAGTTGGCATCTTTTCTTTCCTTTTTCATTTGAATGTGCATTGTGGGTCACATTCATCAGATAATCTGACACTCTTCAAACTTGATATTGTACACTGTATGACACAGATTGCCACCAAGACTTTATTAGACTTCTCTCACACTGTGTGACATGCAATAAACCTAATATATTGTTGTTATTGCACAATGTGAAGATGCCATTAGAGTAAAGAGTGAAAGAATTTTCATGAATGTCACCGTTGTAAAAATGGTAAAAATGTGTACGTAATTAAGAATAGAACTACCTTAAACACATATAAACAAGTGCTATTACTATAACACCTGCTGTATCTTCCAGTAAGTGATGAAAGTACTTACGTTTAAAAAAGTTACCATTTATAAGGGAAGAACGCATTTTCTTAAATTGTGTAAAAATGCCCATAACTATTTCTGAAGGATTTGTTATCTATACATATAGGACTTACAGTCACTAGCAGTAAAAGCAAACTAAATTGTGAATACCTGTGGCTTTATTGTAAAGGGTGCATGGTTTTTAACTACATATGGGATGGATGAAAACCAGGTTGTTATGACCATTGAAACTATAGAGACAGAATAAAAGAAATACAATGAAAAGACTGTTAGCAGTAGTGTAAAAATGATTAAAAGTCTAAAATATGCAAGAGCACAGTAGTATCAGCCTTAAAGTCTGTTGTAGGATGTTTTATCATTTACAGTAATCCATCTTCTTGTGTTTAACCGTAATAACTTTAACAGTATCAGGTATCACATAAAGCAGACTGCATAAGAATCCCTTTGGCTAGTCAGGCCAGAGCAGACATAAGTACATGAGCAAACATACAGCTCAGAAGAAAACACATCACTGTTTAATCAGACCTCTGTGTGCTCCATATTTGAGCTCTGGGCTACCAACCATCAAGGACCAAATTCCACTGAAATTAGCCTTTGATGGATAAATCAATGTGAGCCTCCTGCCATGCTGGCCACTGTTTAATGAGACAACATCTCAGTGGTTGGGTTATGGGCAGCCTGTGGCCTGACTGTTTGCTCTCTTCAGTAGCTGTGACACTGAATGACACTTTGACTTTGAACCAGCTGAATCAAACACCTTTGGTACCCACTAATATTGCACATTGTATGGAAGGATATTGAATATTGAACATGCTTGGATATTGATTACATGGTCAAAATATGTTCACAAATTTTACTAATATAATGGTATTTTGTCAGAAAGTCACTGATCTGAAATAATGTATTATAATAATGAAGTACAGCACGAACTAAACACAGAGACTCACTCCCATGTTTGTTCATTGGGTTTTCTCACAGTTGTCTGTCATTGCAATGCAGCTCAGAAACCAACTCTGATCTCTCAGGTTTACACAGTAGAAGCACTGTACCTCAACAGTAAAACTCAAATGATAACATACCTGAAATCAAGGTTCAAGCCTCTGCAAGTTGATTTTTAAAATAAATGAACATATATGAAGAGCAATGGCCCTCTAAAAGACAGGAAAAAACATTAAACAAACAATATAACAAAGCTTTATATACAAAGTTTATATCTCGAAAAGACCAGTTCTTCGATTATAGCTACGTTTTGTAAAAAGTATCCACTCCCTTGGTTGTTTTCCTCTTTTATTGCTTTTAGTCAATATAATTCAGATTTTTTTATGACAAAAATTCACAAAAAAAAACTCTTTAGTGTCAAAGTGAAAACAGATTTCTACAACGTAATGTCAGTTAATTCAAGATATATAATCTAAAATAAGTGACTGAATAAATATTACCCCCTTTAAAGTGACTGACCTGATTCAGTAAAGGTCCAGCCAAATGGTGTCTCACAATTAATGAAATGGAGATCACCTGAGTGCAGTGAATGTGTCTCACATGATTATAGTATAAAGACACCTGTGTCTGGAAGGTCCGGTCACTGGTTAATCAGTATTCCTGGCTACAGTTACAGCATGAAGATAAAAGAACACTCCCAGCAACTCCAAGAAAAGGTTATTAAAAAATAAATGTAAGGGGATGGACACAAAAATTTCCAAGTCTCTGGACATCCCCTGGAGTGGGGATGGCACATGTGTAAATCTGCTTAGAGCTGGCCATCCTCCCAAACTGAATGACAATACAAGAAAGAGACTAGTGAGGGAGACATTACAGACACATGAAGGAATTAAATAGTTCTTCTATGTTCTATGAGATATAGATAGATAGATACTTTATTGATCCCGATGGAAATTCAAGATAGAGCATAGAACAACTGTTGTCCGGGTTCTTCACTAGTCAAAGCTTTATGGAAGACATTGTTGAAGAAAGCTCATATTAAATGTTGACTAGATTTCACCAAAAGGCATATGGGAGACTTCAAGGTCAACTGAAGAAGGTTCTTTAGTCTGATGAGACCAAATTTGAGCTTTTTAGCACTCAGACACGGTGTTTGGCAGACACCAAACACTGCACATGACCACAAACACACCATCCTCACCGTAAAGAATGGTGGTAGCAGCATCATGCTGTGGGGATGCTTCTCAGCAGCAGGACCTGGAAGGCTTGTAAAGGTAGAAGGTACAATTAATGCAGCATAATGTGGGGAAATCCTGAAGGTCAATCTGATTCAGTCTGCAAGAAAACCAGGACTTGGGAGAGGATTTATTTTCCAGCAAGACAATGACCCAATACATACAGCAAAAGCCATACAGAAATGGTTTAACAACAAGGTGACAATAAATAGTAATAAAAACAATAATGTGAGTGTTCTGGAGTGGCCGAGTGAAAGTCCAAACCTCAATCCAATAGAGAATCTGTGGCTGTACTTGAAAAGGCCTGTTCACACCTGATCCCCGTTGCAACCTGACAGAGCTTGAACAGTTTTGCAAAGAAGAACGGAGTAAAATTGCAGTGTCCAGATGTACAGGCCTGATTGAACCTTATCCACACGGACTCTGTGCTGTGATTGTGGCCAAAGGTGCATACTGACTTGAAGAGAGTGAATATTTATGCAATCGCTTGTTTCACTTTATATATTTTTTAATTAATTGACATTACTTTGCAGAAATCTGCTTTTGCTTTTTTTCATGATTCCGTAAAAGTAGTAAAGGTGAAACTGGGTCACTGGACCAGTCTCAATGCTAGGATAAGCTAACTGGCTGCTGGCTATTGCTTCATATTATCTAACGCATCAAGAAAGTGAATGAGTGTATTTTACAAAATGTTTAACTGTTCCATAAGGATAGAACAAATACTTTTGGTTTTGGTTTCTTTGCTATTTAAATTATAGGTGAGATTTCTTTATAAAGCTGACTTTATGCATAGAGGAAACATTATGCTGAAACAGGAAAGGGACAAACATTTATGGTTGCCACAAAGCTGAAGGTACACTGGCAAATGTGTCCTCGAAAGACAAATGTTCTTTATTCAGTGTTATTGTTCTGCAGGCTAGATCTGCAGTGATAAGACCGTTAACTGATAAGTTGATAGAAAGAAAAGTAATAATCAGCTATTTTGATAATCGATGAATCGCTTCAGTCTTTTTTCAAGCAAAAAGTCAAACATTAATTTGCATTAATTTGAGTTATTGGTCTTTGGACAAAAGTAGCAATTTGAAGTTGTCGTTTTGGGCTCTGGGAAACTAATGAGCATTTTTCTGATAAAGTGGATCATCAGTTAATCAATTAATTGTGACAATAACTGGTAGATTAATCAATGATTAAAATATTTGTTAGAGGCAGCCCTTCTACAAGTGACCTAAAACGTCTATTTTACACCATGGTTTGTCTCCGTATGTGCTGGAACCTCTCTGTCTGTTTGTCTCCAGTTCTCATTCTCTGCTCATCACACATCCAGTCAGGCTGTTCATTGTCTCTCTGCACTATCTCACCTTTTACCCCCCGATGGACCCCCAGTCAGCTCAGTGGCCCATATACTGTGTTATGTTTTATCTACTTCCTGACCAGAGGGTGTTTTGTGTGCAACGCTGAATAATGAATGACCTGCAAGGTTTTTTTCCCCAACTGTTCTGCATCTCTCTTCCACACATTTGAACCCTATGTGTGTGTGTGTGTGTGTGTGTGTGTGTGTGTGAATTTGTATATGTTTACAGGGTGAAATCCTGTTAAAATGCAAATAATCCCCTCTGCACTTTTTATGGTTTGAGCTGATTGTTGTCTGCTGTGGCTTGGAAATCGACTCCAGTTTAGATCCAGTCTGAGCGATCATATTGTGAATTTCACACTTTCCTGCCTCACTACAACACAATAGACATGGTGTGGTTCCTGTAGCAACAAGCCTGTCAGTCAAGGTCATCCATGATAGAAAGAAAGAAGGAGCTAGGAGAAACAGGGTGGAGAGTGAGGCTGACTGAGAATGTGAACAAAGGAAAAATCTCCTCTATCTGATGATTTGTATTTTGGAGCGTGACAGAGCGTGACATGATTTGGGAGGCAGCATCTCCTCTGTGTGGACTAACAAACCGGATTAATTGAGTAAACAGGTTATGGAAGTCTATACACACCTTGTGACACACACACACCTCCTGCTCTTCTGTCCAGTTCTGTTTAAAATTATCATCATTAACTCACCATTTTACTGTATCTATCACTCATTTCCACGTGACGTTTGAACTATTACTGTCACATATATATTCATACATTCATCTACATCTGTCTTCACCTAGTGGTTATTAGAAGGAAATGCCGCTACAGAAAACAACCTGACGGAAGATAAACCACTTATCCTCGCCTCATGTGTCATGGTGATGGCTACACCTATGAGACATTTCAACTCTTCCTTAATGAATATGAACTCCCATGGTGTTAGTAGTATATAACTTGTCTTTTTTTACCTCTGTGTTTTTCTCTCCTACCCTTTCCCCATTTTCTCCAAGTTATTTTCTAATGGGAGACAGGTAGAGAGGGAGGTGAGGCCATCGGTGGGTTTATTGTAGTGGTAAAGTGGTCGAGACAACATTAGGAAACACAGCATCAACAGGCAGTGTGTCAATATGTGCAAATGTGTCTGTACTAGTCTGTAGTAGTGACTGTGTGCCTGATAAAGTACTTAACTATAAGTTAAGTAAATTGACCTAATACATTGTTGAGTACATTGTCCACTGGTGTTTCTGATAGTCATTTGATCCATATTTATATATTCGTCAAATGATTGTCAGATGATGACAACAGTCCTAAGTTTTTGTATATTACGTGTATGTAATATGTCTTGGTCGATCATGCAGTCCGATATTCAGCATTTTTCCAATTATCTGTATAATCTGTATCATGCTTTGATAACTTTAGATAGTTATTGATACAGACAAATGTAGTTGAGTAAAATGTGCAATGCCTCCATAATATTGGGAAGTAAAGTCAAATAAAGTTGCAGAAAATTAATAATCAAGTTAAGTACCTCAAAATTGTGCTCAATTCATAACTGTTTTTCTTCTTGTTCCCCAAATTAAATGTTTTGGGCTTCACTGTGTAAAATTATGCATATGCGGAGTCTGACACCATGAAGCTGCTTTCACATTCATTGCTGAAAGTGTAAATTTTCTCTGTGCTCAGTGAAAATCCGATTTTAAGAGGCGGAGCCTACAAGCATGATTTGTGACATCACAAACATTTTAGAAGCCAATCCTGGACTAACATACAGCATAGAGGTGTGATGTGGAAACTTGAAGCCTCCACCACTGTGCACTGAGAATAGATCTTACAGTGAAGGAGGAGACATGTACTGTCCAGCAGGAAAACATATTCTGATATTTGCATATTCACCTTTTAAGATGAATAAGTGCAATTTAAGGATATGTCATATGTCAGACACACATTAGAAACTTGAATGCATGCCTTCATACATGTGTGAAGGGGATCTTTATGTATAGTACTTGAGTAAATTGCACTTATTGTACATTCAATCACTGGTGATTATAAAGATTTTTTATTTTAATTCAAATGTATATCTACTGTTGGTCTCCTTGATTACTAATAGTCAGTATCTGTATGATTCTACTTTTTTGGATGAAGGAGGCAATGCGTTATATTTTGTAAACAGACTTATTATTTTATTTTTTGTGCAAAAACATTTGTTGAATAATTGGTTATGATTGATTATACTTATGATTATGATTTGGTGCGCTGTAAATCTTTGTGAATTTCTCTTGGAGTGGCTCGAAGGTCATGAGCAAGCATCTAAAGAGGTGCCGCAAGGTAGTCGCTCCTCTCCCCTTCCATATTTTGGAAAACACATTATTACTGATAAAGAGTATGTTGTTGTTCAACATTAAGCATGATGATTAAGGTTTGGTAAAGACATCTGGCTGTGTCTTTGTTAATGTTATCTGAGAATGTTATAGCAATACTCGATGCTGTGAGCTGGACATAGGTTTCATATTTCAACTGAGGTGCTGCAGCCCAGTGAGGCAGATAAAAACAAACCCAGACCGACACAGTTCATCTTCACTTAGCCTAGCTCAGCTCAGATTCACACTCATTCATGTCGTGGCTGCATCCTTGTATCTTCAGCTGCTAGCTGCTGCAGACACTGTTTGCTTCCTTAAACTCCTTTGGGCTGTACCATCTCAGCTGAGTGGGGGTCCTCCAGGGTTTCAGGATGTCCTCACCGGCAAACGTTTTTTCTCTCATCTGCTGCATCACACCCATTTGCAGCCCCCCCGCACCCCTCAGCTCCTCGTGCCTCATGAGCCAGAAGCTCACAGTCTCTCAGGGCTGTTGGCCAGAAACAACGCAGCGTCTTAATACCCTCCGCCGCCTCAGATTCCACTCCCCCCTCTGCTTATAGTACAATCTCATCATTTCCAGCTTGCGAAGGGAGCGGAAGAGAGGAAAGAGAGAGAGAGAGGGAGGGAGATGTTTTGAGCTGGTTTGCAGGGAGAGATTGGCCTGAATGCGTTCTGTCTGCTCTTCAGAGGCATCCAGGTGAGCTGTTTCCTCCTGGAAGGTAAGAAGCAGACTGAGATTGGTGATTATTTTGTCCTGCGTCCATTGTCATCAGCCCCCCCACCCCCTTCTTCCCTTAGTTCGGTTACATCGTTTCTGTTAATGTATGTGTGTGGCTGAGCATGAATAGTATTCCCCAGACATAGCACACACACACACACGTAATACTGTATGAGGCGATGTGCAGGCATCTTGACATATGTGCTTTTATAGAGCAGATATGGATTGTAGATGCGTACATGCATAGTGTGTATATGAGTGTGTATCGTTTAGGGTTTTTTCTGTGTGTGTGAGGGGGGAGTGAAGATGGTCTACCTGAGTATCTGTGTGTCCCAGTGGTAAGAACGTGACAAGAAACTCCAGGGACAGGAAGGAAGTAGCGGGAAAAGGGAGAAGATGGGGGAGAAGAAGTGGAAAAGGAAGAAATATAGTGTGTGTGTGTGTATGTGTGAGAGAGAGAGAGAGTGAGAGAATTAGTGAGAGAGAGAGAGAGTTCTTCTGTTTAGCTGTATCTGCAGTTTTTGCAACAAAGTCTCAATGTTGCCTGATACCACCCCAACAGACACACACGCACACACACACACACACAAATACTTCCTTCATCACTATCACCACTACCACCAATCCCTTCTGTGCTAAGAGGTAGCTTAATTTCCATTGTGGTGATGATATGGATGCTGATGTTTACTGGTCTAATGGACGGGATGGTCCGCTGCAGCATTTTTCTGCTCACTCTACAATATGTCGTTCCACTTCAGGCAAATTTGTAACACGCTTGCCTTTTGCGAGCCTGGAGGGATGGAATGTGGGCACTGTGGGGAGAACAAGGAAGAGAGACAGGGACAGGCCTTTTACCATCTGTGGCAGTGTCTTGTGGACACTTAGCAAGGCTTTCTGCAGGGCCATATGCAGCTCCTGGGGAAGACAGCAGGCCGGGCTGTTAGGAAGGAAAGAAAGAGAGAGAGAGAATAAGGAAAGGGCTGATAACTAGAGCAGTAGAATATCAGGATGTCATGTGTTTGAGAAAGGATGAGTGTTGTCAGGATACAGGGCCAAATGTAGAGTAGTGTCCTCTTAACTGAGAAGCAACAAAGGCTCTTTTTTGGCAGAGCTTCAAATGCAAAGCTTTCATCAGTATATGCGAGAAAAAGTGTAAGCACAGCCTGTCTTTCTCTGTTTTTAGGACACATATTTTCTTTTATTTAGCCTTGACGGTATATTATCCTGTTCTGTGGTTGCTACCAGAACTGTACCCTTGGAATGCCTGTGCATAACTTTTGCTTTCATTGTGACCTGGCAAATCTGTGTAAGCATTTGTGTAGGACAGATGTCATTTCAGGTAGGCTTTACAAAGGTGCCAGTTCTTAGGTTCACTATGCTTTGAACAAACAAGGTTGTACAAACTGTTAAGTGACCACATCGGAAGACAAAAGTGATCAGAGTGACAAAACCTTACCGTCATGGTCTCCCCCTAGCTGCTTCTCACTGTCTCTCTGATCTTTACATATCTTTGGAGGCTTATTGCAATGAATCATACCTGGGGTGGATGAGGATGCATACTGCCGGACAGTCTCCAATGGAAAACATTCAATGTCTTGTGGTGTTGAAAGGGTTTTAGCTTGAAAGAGAACATCATACAGTGACTATTTTCACAGCTTCATACACATGATGGCCAATAGATGTTTAAAGCCAGGTTAATTGTTGGACAGTCTGTTTTGCAAAACTACTTTACTCCACTGGATGAATCTAATAAGGACTTTGTTTGAAACAAAGGCCTTCATCGGCTTGCTTAACACAGTACCCCATTGTTAACCTGAAAAACACTTGGTTTTATGGAAATCTTTTTAAAATTTTCTACTCATGACCCTGAAGACAAGACCCTGAACTCTAAAATGACAATGAACCCATCTGCACTGCAGGAACTCTTTCAGGAGCCAAGCAACCATTTTGGGATCTCAGGAGCCTTATCTGTGTTGAGACTAGAACATGGACTAAATTTAGATGCTCTGCAATAGTTTCTTAAGTCATAAATATCCCTGCTCTTGAGGTACTACATTAAGGTAGTCTGGGCACTATTGGGACTTTCTTGCCCTGAACATTGCTGATGTCGTACACAAACAATCTGTCTTGTACAGTGTTTTATTCAAGAGGGACCTGCACTGTGCCACGTGTAACATGGGCATGTGAGGGCATGGAATAGACCATCCTTGTACTGTTAATTTACATTATAAACAAAGTTATGAGGATGCACTTTCTTGGTCAGAACCTTTGTCATAAGTTATTTATGGCTTCAAGCTGTGAACAGTGTATCCAAAAAATTTGGGAGCCACTAATTTAGACATCGGGAATGTAGGCTGGCTCTCTGATGCTGTATACAAGGAAGAAATATTTGAAAGCAAAGATTATCTTCTTTAGTATTCGTATTACCTGTTTGTTTTTATCTTGTCCTCAGTGTACTGTACCCTTCTAGCCATGTTTTGCTTGTCTCATGTAGCGGTTACTACCAAACTGGAATATTTAAGCATGGCTTTTGGAAGGAGAGGTCAGGAAAGGGAGTATTACTCTTCTGTAAGACCTACAGGCCTTTGACAACAGACAATGATTTTATTCAGATGCATTTTCACAGAGTGGAGTCAATGGTACACAGTGTGATTCATATGAAGTGTCCACAGAATGAAGGTGTTTGCTTAAGTGGCTCTTGTGCTAATGAGTCAGCAGTGAATTCCCAATTAGACTTGAAATCCATATCCAGTTAATGCCATATTGTTATGCTGATTTCATGTGGACATGGAACATGAGACACCAGGCTTTTTTCACTGTAAGCACCACACATCAGAGCATGCTAAAGGCCATCAAAATATGTTTTAATTGTTAAGTCACTGAAAAATATGTCAACAATTTCAGAATGAAATGTCATGAGATTTTGTACAGACACCCATGTTTCTGAAAGGAGGTATCTGAATTACCTTGGAGATCCTCTGGCCTTTCACTTAGCACCGCCATGAGCCTGACATTTTAATTTCTATTTATATATGTAGTTTAAAAAAAATAAAATCTAATTACATGATAGACTGGCATGAAATTTGATTCTGCCATTCATACTCCTCGCAGCATCAATTGGAATAACTTTGGTAATACCCTGACATTTTCCATGGACAAAATTTCAATGTGTACAATGTTACTTCGGCTCACTCCAGCACTGAATAAGCTGAAATCAATCAAAACACATACTTTGAAAGGAAAACATGCATATATATTAGGGTCAACAATTGCTTGATGTTCAATGTAAATTATAAAGCTGTGCTTCTACAGGAGGTTTGTCTAGTCTTAGTAAAACACCACACCCACTGATTTCATTGGAGTTATCTCAAGCTGGGCTCAGAGAACACAGATTTTTAACAGAAAGATTGGGTTATGAACTGTCAGCAGGTAGGCAATTAGAAAGCAGGTTCAGTCATACGAGAAAAGACCATCAATTTGTGTTGTTGGAAATGCATGACCTTCCGTCTTTGTGAAGCTTTACCCACATTAGGATCTAAAACCATTATTTTTGTCTCCTGTGAGCCCTCACTTCTAATGCATTACCAAACTGTCGGGCTGTGTGCATACATGTGTATAAATGTACAAATGCATGTGTTGCTAGCAGTCTTTGAATTGGTTTGCTAACATCAACAGATACAGGTCTACAATGATGAATGGTATGGCTGAGGGCACATGCACTTATCTTTAGGAAGGAATAAAAAAAAAACTGACATTAACACCTTTGCATTTAACAAAGTGAAAAATTTCACAGCCTTATATGACAGTGTTCTTGAAGACGAACAAGGGTGATTGGGGCTGCAGGGACTGGAAAGGAGAGAAATTAGTAGGGCGGAGGCAGAGGTAAGGAGCTGGCCACGTCACAGCCATTCTCCTGACTGTGTGCTCTCCTGAGGCCATAACTGCTGGGAAGACAGCCAATTTAGTCATTTATATGTCGATGCTTTTTATTCTCCAAAATACCAATCAAAGGCAATGGTCGGCTGTACTAATCAGGAGGTAGAAGGCCTGGCTGAGTCACTAACTGGCCAGAACATTTTCTCCTCCAAAAGTCTGCTGGACCTCAGAGGCTTCCTTCACTCTGGTTGGCAGGCACTGGTCGTTTGAACAGTGAGTTGAACAGTGTGATAATTTGCTAATCCTTTTTGACATACACTCAGTTGAAAGAGTATGTATTATTTTCATTATTATCATTAAGTTCATTCATTTTTGTAAATGTGTTTATTCTGAATTTGTTACCAGCAACATATTTGAAACAAGTTGGGACTGGCGCAAAAGCCTGGGAAAATTGTGTACTGCACAAAAAACACCTGTTTGGAACATTGCACAGGTAAACAGGTTCATTGGTAACAGGTGATAGTATCATGGTCAGGTATGAAAGGGGCATCCTCAGAAGGCTCAGTTATTCAAATGCAAGAATGGAGCAAGGTCCATTTTGTAAAACTGTTGTCAATAAACATAGTTCTTTTGCAAATTATTGCTTTTTGTTTTACACAGCATCTCATCATCATTGCAGTCCTAGATCTACCACCTTTTAACGATTTTACGATTGATTGGCGATTGAATGCGTTTCGAAACTTTGAGTATATTCTGGTTTTGAGGAGTGTTTGCTTGAGTGAAAGTCTTGAAAGTTGCTGTTGTGGCATTGTGGGGTTTCTGGGGGATTGAACCCTATTAAAGATGGTCATTATACATGAAAATGTGAAAATATTATACAGATCTATCATTTCAAGGATCTGTTCTGTTTTCTGTTGTGGCGACAGTGGTACTTGATTCTTCAACAAAGAGCCACTATCTGGGGCATCAGTTGGCTGTTGGGATGTTTCATTCCACCACATATGTTAATTAAAATTCTCATCCACAGTATCTTAAGGCTGGTATTCAAAATTATAAAGAGCCAGAGCAACAAAGTAACAAAAATGCATTTCCATATTTTATTTTGCCTCTGTTCTTAATGAGAGTGAGTTGCAGTGAAAAGTCACATTGGGTTTGTCAAGAGGCCAACAGAACTCAAGGATATGGGAAACTAGTCTGGTCTGTGCCAAAAATGAAAAAGTATTGAATCACAATATACCCTCTGCAATATATTAAACCTAACAGATGAATAAATCATATTAATTGGAATCTGTGTGAAGAATCATCACCATCAATCTTAGTTATTGGCTTCTCTAACCCCAAGGTATGGGAAAGCGCTCATCCAAAGTGATGCTCAACCATGTCTAAAGGCAAGCGTTTTTATAGATGGCCATGGCCAAAGGTAGTGTGAAATATTTGCTCAAATGGGTGCGTAACAGTACACGCTTTTGGACACCTTGCCCATATAAGTGGTCAGAAATGGACTAGATACCATACTGACTTGTCAGTTTATCCCTCAGTTAGATCTTCTTCTGTTAAAGTGTGAGTCATCTTTGTGTCAGTTTGTCATTCCTTTTTGTTAACCCTTCTCTGGTTCAAACCTCTGTCAGCAGGCAATGACCAAGGCATCGCACAACAAGTTGCTGTGTTTTAGGAGGCACCAGCTATATTTAACGCGTGCGCACACTCACACACATCTGCCATTTAAGAACACATAAACAAAGGCTTGTGTGCTCCAGACAGTGTGGATGGGAGGAGGATGAGGTGTTTTTTTCCAGTCTCTCCTCTGGTGTATCGTCTCACTATCGTCCTTAGCCCAGAATGATGAGCCCAGGCAAGCCGATAGCTCTGCTTTGTCTCAGTAAAATGGAAACGCATTCACACAGTGGGTAAGCCCTGAATGTGGCCAAGTTAACATGGCTGATAACTGTGAGTAAGCACAGCACATAACTATGTTTTATGGCTGATTGGTCTTTTATGGCCTCTGTGGTTCTTGCCATACTTCAAACTAATGTCATCAGTAACTACTCCTCTGGAGATAGTTGCATTAGCCTGGGCCTGCCCACTGTGTTGCTGCCTACCTTTTCCATTACTGTATGACAAGTGTAAGATAAGATAAATCTTAAATGATCCCTGTGGGGCAATGGGGTCACTGCAGCAGTATGGAATAAATTATAGATAGGAAAACAATGCAGTTTATCACCATTTGTTTAATGTGAGTGCATGTGTGTGTTAGTATATCAAAATGGTGGCGATGGTGATGGGGGGGTGGGGTTGTATTAGTGATTAAAGAGACTGTCGTTCAACCAGAATCAATATGGTTTTAATTGCATCCGTGGTGGGGTTTTCCTGTTTTGACGTTCCCATCCTGGCAACACAGCTGCCACAGACCAGTGAACACAGTCAGCCTTCCCATTATGCCTGCACTTCGCTTTGAATGCTTACACTCTTACTTGTGATATTAATATAATATTCGCTGAAAGCTAGAGTTATTTTTTTCCTCCTTTTTTTATATTGTAAATGATTAACAAGAGCAGACAAGCAAATTGCAGGATGTAAAACCAAAACAATGAGCTGATGGATGCTAAAATGCCCTGTATAGCTGAAAGCAACTGCAAATTCAGGTGACATGTTACTGGATGATTTCACATAAAAGTAGTTTTTCTTTGTTAGATTTTGGCTCAATCCCAGTCTGGACTCAGATTAACCACTTTATGGGCTATCCCAAACCAACTAAGGTGGAGTATAATTGGACAGTTCTCCATTATTTTTGCTAGAAAGCTGTTGTTGTGGATAATTAAGGAATTATTATATAAATGTTGTGTTTTTTTTCTACTTAGTAAACATTATTGTGTCCATACACACCTACATTTTACTGTTGTATGCGTTAGTGTGAATGAGTGCGATGGCATGATGGAGCCATGGAAGCCCCACGTCTGTTTTTTTTCCCATCTTGATGCTTGTGTTAGTGAAAGGTGCTGGATTTAGAGGCCCTCTCTGGCCCTTAATCACATGCCAAAGTAACAGATTTAAGTAAAATGAAGTTGGAAAACCCAAAACACAGATTTTCTGTATTTTCCATCACATATACAAAATGGTTTATTTCAGGTAATACTAACATGACAGAGAATGAGTAAGGAGGTTTGGCATGTATGAATACCTAAATAATTGGCCTTGATGCCTTATATCTCTAGTGTGATGTTTTCAGTGATGGCTTATGTCGGCATAAAGTCTGCATGTGTTTTGGATCAGCTCAAATTTATCTCACTGATATGTCCCTGTCCTGTCCCTCTAAGTCTGACAGATGACAGATGTTTTTGTCTTTTGATTTTAAAGTGGTTACTGTTTTGTGTGGATTTAGTATTGAACGTACAGGTCAACCATCCAGCCATCCAGCTATCTCTCCATCTATTTTAAGGTGCTTGTTCTGATCAGGGTCATTGGACCAGTAAAACAACAGAGTAGTCGATTAGGGATGGGTTCAGTAGCAGTTCTGAATAAATATATAGTGTTTGCAGTGGACTCAGTATCACACTGGGGATTCTGTTGTGCTAAAAGGATTTCGGGCTTTTGCCACATAATTAGTCACTGCAAGTGAAAACAATGTTTATTCCTCACCAGGGGACTGTTCTGCATCTGCATCAGAAGACAACCCAGTTAAAATAAATTCTGCCAGTTCACTTCATTCAGCAAGTATCAAATGTTACCCATTTTTCTGATTGTATGCTGCACTTACCTGAAGGCAAAAAAAAAAAAAAAAAAAATCATTTCACTGCTGCAGGTGACAGAATCTGACAGGTCTGCTGCAGCGCACTCGTCCTTCTCAAAATGACACAAGTTCTTGCTTTAACATGATGGATGGTAGATGGATATAAACGCAAGGACTTATCCTCCCTTGCCATGAGTAACTTTTGGCAAACGTTACATTTGACCACAGTTTTGTTAACCACTGTAAAGACACTGAACATTTAAGTTAAGGCGGTCAGCCATGTTCAGTCAGTCAGTCAGTCAGTCAGTCAGTCAGCTAGCTGTATCCTTACAGATTTCTTTAGCATCAGGCAAGAGGCAAAAAAGACAATCTAAGAGTATTTCACCACCTTGGAAACAGCTCCATAATGGGACAACACGCCTCCCTATAAGCAAATCGAGCCTTTCGCTTCCAGCTCCTACTAAAGGGTCTCCAATTGGCCAGCCACCATATGATTCACACAGCCCAAAGGATTGCTACTCCCTCATAAGATCATTTGGGTGTTATGACACATTTTAAATATTTTGCTCAAAACCGCAAATGAAATTTCAAGGAATCATCAGTGTCATTTCATTTCCTCAGAACCATGAATGTCTATATAAAGTCTGTGCCAATCCATCGAGTAGAGACTGCAGTTATTTAAGATCAATCATGGTTCACGTACATGGAACAGTTCATCAAGGCAGGGGATATTTTGGGAAGGCGAGCTCCGTGAGCATTGCTACTGCAATCAAGCACAGGTGTGTTTTGTAACGCTAGAGAAGAGTAACATTGTAGCTAAAGGGGGTATCATATTCCAAACTCAGTACTCAAAACAGAGTTAATGGAGAAGGGCCTCACAACACAAGACCAAAACAAACCGTTGCTGTCATTCACACAAACAAACACCTCAGTGAGAAATCTTCTTTCGTGCCACAAGCAGGAGGAGGAGTGTTTCTGGTTTAGTGAGACAGAGGTGTAGCAGATTATCTATGAGCATGACAGAAAGGATACTTTTGCACTTTCTAGGAAACCTAACACACGTAAAAAAGGATATCCATGCACACCATGAGGTTAAGTTGGATCATTTACAGCACTGACATGTGACTAACATGTGATGTCTGCTGGTGGTTAGTATTGGGATCCTTTACACAAGTAAAAGTAACAGTGGCACAGACAGTAAAAACATAGAAATTCAGGAATTTGTCATCAACAAGTACAACTCTTTTCCAAGTTCTGAAAAACTGGTGACATTTTCATCCTTTCTGTCATGTCCCTCTGACTCTGATGACTCTCTGACGTGCTTGGAACATATCCCTTGTTGAACACATCCTTCCCAGACACTCTCATCATCATCATCTCATCAAGTATTGATGCCATGTAGTGTGATAGGTCCTAAATGATGGTATTTGTTTTTGTTACTTTATGTGCTGTTTCAGATGACAGTTTTTGTCAGTGACAACATACTGGATATGCGTGGGACAGCTTGGCTGCCTCATTACCAAACTCCTCATTCCTTTTGTGTTTCTCTTGCAACTTTCTCCTGTCAGTTTCCTTTCCCATTTTACATGCTTGTGTGCGTAGATTTTTTTATAAATATATATTTTATTTCTGGCTTGAAATGTGTGTTGAAATGTGGTGCAACATTGCTACATTTTTAGTCCTCACTAACTTTGTGTCAAAATCTGGGATAAAAAGGCAAACTGGACGAATTCATTTAGTTTTTGAACAGTGTTATCTAGATCTGGGAAGGTAGCCACAGACTTCAGATTAGAAAAGTCTGGTACACTGCGAAATTCAGAGAGATTTACTATTGATAATAAGCTTAATCAGCACTTTGTGAGCCCATTTGACAAGGGCTTGAATGTAACGGACATTCATTTATATGTAAATGTCCTGCAGTGCAGGTTTAATCAGCTAAAGTGCAGAGCAGTTAACTGTACCACCGTTATTACCATAACTGCCAGTTATGCTTTTTGCTATACCATATTTAAATATTATCAAACAATCTACTGCTAATATATTATTTTAATAAATATAAGTTAAACTGGTGTTGCTCTGTATGTTCCTATAGAAAAAGTTGAGGTAAAAGATTCTGAATGGTCGAGCAAAAATTGAATCCATTAAAAAAAGCCAAATGATTATTATTATTTTTTTTTTTGTATAAATGAAATAAATTTGTGATTATTCTTTGTGCAAAATATGTACCATTCTATGTAGAGCACAAATACAGAACTCGCTCTCATTTAATTTCTAGAAAATAATCACAGTTTAAATCTCGATTTTTTTCAGAGGGAATGAAATATCTTCCTGCCATGCTCTGTGTTGCATTCTGGATGGTTTGTAGTAAATTACTGTATTTTATCAGCCCATGTGTGAGAGGCATATGTATGACACGACATCATGGATGACAAGAAAAACATAAGAAGTCATTTCAGAAGTTTCCACGCAGAGAATGGAGCCTGTCTAGTGAGAAATACTGTGGTGTGTCCAATGAAACCTGGCCCATGTTAAAGGACAGGCCAGAGAACTGTAAGATGAATCCTCCTTGTGTATTAGAGTAATTAGAAGTTCTTCCTGCAGGGGAGCCCAGGCCTAAATATTTAATCTGAAGGGAGCCGTGGCAAAACATGTCATGCCACCTGCATCTTTTGTGTCCAGCATACACAGTCCATGGTGCAGGAGCAGCTGGTAAGGTGCTTTGTGTTGGAAAACGGACAGGGAGCGTGAAGAGCTGTGGGTCTGGCCTGATGGGCTTGTAGGAGACAATCTGTAGCATGTCTACACAATTGTATGGATGTGTAGATGTATGTCAGAGATAAGGCGGAATTGTGTGAATGCAGGTTGGGAACAGCATCCGCCGGCGGTGTGTGTGTGTGTGTGTGTGTGTGTGTGTGTGTGTGTATGCGCAGCAGAGCCGACAGAGGCTGGAGCTGTTTTGATCATAGAAAAGAGAGATGGAGATAAAAAAGACTCTCATCCTAGCAGAGAGGTAGCAGCAAGTCTCTACAGGGAGGGAAGAGACCCAGGCTGACAGAGAGATGAAAAACAGTCAGGATCTGGAAGGCGGGAGCACAGTCAGTTTTTGGCTGCACACTGGTAATCGCAGATGGATTTTTTTCTTTAATGCTCACTTTTATCTTCTACCTCTTTTTTTTTCTCTTCCTCTTGCTTTTTTGACAGATATGTGTCACAAAGATGTCCACACGCAGCTGCCAGGGAACAGACTCAGTCATCAAGCCCCTGGACACCATCCCTGAGGACAAGAAGGTGAGAGTGCAGCGCACGCAGAGCGGCTTCGACCCGTTCGAGAAGCCCACCAGTCAGGTGAAAAGGGTCCACTCTGAGAACAATGCCTGCATCAACGCCAAGAGCTCATCCGCCGGCAAGGAGTCACCCAAACTGCGCCGTCACTCCAGCCCCAGTTCTGTAAGTACACCTTTCACATACTGATGGAGCCAGTTACACAGTTAACCTAAAATTTATCAATACACCAAAATATCCATCACCTTTATCTACCTATGTTTGCAACTAACATTGCATTTTTATCACTGTGCACTTAGCAAACACTGTCCCAAATCAATAACAGTATCCTAGTGAGTCTTTCTCACATCTGATTGGTTGGTCTTTGCATCACCAGGGATGGTGGAAGTATTGTAACTCTTGCTAGACAAAACTTTCCTCTTAGAATTGAAAAGGTATCTTAATAAGTAATACAATGTATCCTTGCTCACAGGCTTGTAGCCGTTTGGTCTGCTATGGCAAGTATTTTATGGTGGCTACTGTGATCAAACTTTAGACATTTTGATGTACAGGAGTGAGTAACACAGTGAACATGCTGTACATCACATGTTTTCTGCTTCGTGCCCTTTGTCCCATTTTCACATGCTCTCTGTCAGGCAGCCTAATGATGACAACTTTGAAGGAACAGCTCCGTAGTTTGAGAATTGTGCTCGTTTGCTTTCTTTTTGTGACAGGAAAAGATAATATTAATCTCATGTCTGCAAAGGTGATTAGCCTAGCTTAGAATAAAGATAACAATAATTCAACAATACATGAATTTTGTATTTGTGCTCTCTCTCAGTCTGTACTGCCGGTTCTCAGATAACCTGAACACAGGTGTTAGTGTGGGTTTTCATGTAGGAACAATGACACCAAACAATTACAGCAACCTCACTGTGATAACAAGACTCAGAGAAGCTGCATACAGCGCCTGACTGGTGTTCGCCAAGAAATAGTCACAGTATGTAACAACTCCCCAAAAAGCGAAGAAGAAACAATAAAGCTGAAGAAAGACCACAGGAAGAGCCACCATCAGCAATGGTGCTGATGATATTTGGTAGGCAGTTACCTCTGTTTGAGTTGATAAACAGTGGGTGAGAAAACAGTCATGCCAGCGATGCCATGGAAACACAGCTTGTAGTTAGAGCTTGTAGCTTGTAGTTATGAGATAGGATGGGGGTAGAGGTGGTAATTTTATTTTCTTTTGCTCATAATTAGTCACTCTTTATATAACTTTTAAAGTCACAATCAGCCAGTTAGACATTGAAAGACTAGCCCAACTGAACAGAACATTCAGTTGGGTGTTTGTAAGCACAAAGTAATTCTATAACTCTATGTTGGATGAACAAAAATTCAGAGATACGACCGAAAATAAATAAAGCGGACCTTCCACCTAAAGTCATTAATGTTACAGTTAATGAAACTCACACTTATAAAGTCACGTTATTTTTTTATCCCTTTACAGTGTGTGCAGATCTTGCTGTCGACCTTCTATTCACCACCAATCAGATGGCTAAGACAGCCTGCCTGGGAATGAAAAATTCAGGGGGAAATGTCAATACTGTTAGTCACTGGTTAGTTAATACACTAATTGCTGCTGATAACAATGCAGTCAAGCCAGCGTCCGCCTTCTGAGTGCTGAAGCAAAAAAGAAAGCTGTAGGCTGGATGTGATCAAATCATATTTTTTGGATAAAACAGGTCACTCCCACATCCACTCTCAATGTGACCCTCGCCATTTTGTTTGTGAAAATTTGATCAAGTTAAATTCTGCTCCAAGTGACCTAGACAGGGTCAATTTAACAGGGAAGTGCACTCCCATTCATCTTTTTCAGTGTGCCTTTTTAATAAGAGCATAAATAAAACTTAAGTGGAAAAAGTAGACATTGGAGAACAAAATCAAGAAATATTGCAAAATAAGTTTTTGCGCTTGTCTGAGGTGTTAAAGTTGATGCATGTGTGATGACAACAGACAGTATATAAATGATGACAGACATGAGGCATGTCACCTAATTATCCACTGTCGAGACGAATGCATTAGATCAGCGTGTATCGGTGAGACCGTAACCTTGCGCACGTTAACACGTGACATCAAACATAAGTGTCATATTTCGTATCACATTTTCGGTTTGACAGACGTGCTTTTAATGATCTCACTTATCAGTTTATCCAGGGTAGTTGGGAAGTTAGTGGGACAATGGATTTTGAGTAGTGACATGTCGACCCTGACCACACTGAAAATTAGGCCCTTGTTTGGAGCGACGTTCACTGGAAGCCGATTAAAAACAAAGGAATCACTGCTTTCACGTGCCTTTAAAAGTGGTGGTTTTTCTTTTGAGGTTGTTATATCATTCTGTAGCTTCCCAGTAGTGTTCCTTATGAATTCAAAGGTGCACACTGCCACACTGGTACACATTTTAGCAACAAAATGCTATTTTCCCCAAGCCTTTCTTCAAACTTCTTCACGTGACCAAACGCAGGTTTCTGAATATGACTGCGTATTAACCTCCAAGCTGCAGGTCTGTGTGTGCTTGAACACAGTGGTGGCATGATTAAATGTTTTAAAAAGCCAGAAAAGAGCACAGATAGAGTTGTCCATCTGTAGAATGCACTTGCTTGGCTTTGACATACAGCTTTTCATATAAAGTCAAGGCACCAGGCACATCTGTATTTCTCAAGTGTTTTGTTTTGGCGTCCAAGATTTGTCTTTTCTCCACCTAAAATGAATTTCCCAGCCTGTGTTCCATCACATGTTTAATTGAAGGTTGTTAACAAACAATATGATTTTCTTAATCATGCAAATACGATTTTCAGGTTTTATACATCCGTGGTTCCTTTTTTTTAATTTAGCTCCAAATGTGAAATGCCTAATGAATGTGCACGTAAATACGATTTAATGCGTGTGATATGAGGCTTGACTGATTGCCTGCCAGCATCGCTGTGAGACACTAATGAATTGTTTCATCCATCAATAGGAAAACGTGTAAAGTGGCCTTTTCACAGGCTTTTTGTTTCAGCAGCCCAACTCTCTTAGATTTCACATGCAACCTCTTGGACAGAAAAAGAGGTTGTGGCTTTCTTTTTAGCTTGTACTCAGATGGATTTTAATTAGCATATACTCTTTATGTGAATGCTGCACTAATGTCAGTTGGCTTAATTAAAACCTTCTAATTGCTGCGTTTCTCAATGTACCCATTAGGCTTCGTTCCTTCATACCTGTTCCATTTTGGATGTCTCAGTTGGTAAAATTCTGTGTACTCACTGCTAACGAATCTATTATCAAAGTTTTAACTTTTTTCACTCTTTCTTATTGGCAAAGACCAATATAAATCCTCTACACAGATGATGTAGATCTTTTTGATAGTAGCCTTTGGCTGTTTAAAAACTTCAAATTCAAGTTGCAGCTGATTATACAGGCTGTAGCTAATCTGTTTTTAAAGCACTCTTTAAAAGCCATTGCTGTACTCAGTCAAAGATTGCATGTGAGGGAAAACAACACTTTATAATAAGAAGTGGAATGTGTATAGTTCAGACTGGCACCTCTTCTCAAGTCAAGTCATTTAATTGATCATATAATGTCAGTCCCATGTAATATCTCAGTGAGACTGTCATGCATATCAGTTGCTTTGGACAAAAGTTGTGCCCAAAGGCCTCCAGTATTTGAAAGAACTAACTGGTTAACAATAAGGTGTAAAAGAGAGTATAGGCACAGTTGTTATTTCATTGTGTCAGGAACATTTAATTAATGTTTCATATCTGATATTGCCTACCTTGTTGTCAGTGTGCATTAGATTAAATAAGAGGTTGAAAGAAATCTGACTTGATTAGCAGCAGTTGATTTGATCCTGAATTCAGATAAAATGCAATTAACCCTAAATAAATGGTTTGGAGGTTTTTTCATCCTCATTGCGAGTGGTTTTATTAGAACCATTTGGTCATGTGCAGTCATCATTAAGTATCATTTTCCTCTTTCTTGAACTGAATTCCTTAAGTCTGATTTAGTCACGTAGTTCTGTGTTGGATGAGGGACTTTGATGTTAACATATGTTTTTTTTTTAAATAAATATAAAAAAGCACAGCTGTAAAAGATTGATGTGGAACAGTGTAGACAAAAGCAAGACTTTATTTGCGGATGAAATATGCATGAGAAGGGAATCTCTTTGTAGTCCAGTCTCAGCGTCACTGAGAGAGAGGCAACATGAGTCTCTCTGAGAGGTTCCTCAAGCCACCAGGAGGAGAACATCTTACTGTCCAACTGAGTTGTTTCACAGATAGAGTTACACTTCCTGCTTGATCCCAGGAGGAAGTCTAATTTGTTTAGAGAAGCGCTCAGAAATGCTGAGCATATTAGAGCTGCACAGGATGGTGAGATAACAACAGAGGGAAGATAAAGCAGTGAGGACAGCACAGATGTAGCAAAGATTGCACTATGCCACATTCTGTGGAGGTGTGTGTGTGTGTGTGTTGTGATGTGAGAAGCCAAGTTTCTTGGAGGTTGTCTTGGGCTTTCTATAAACACATGAAAGCCTGGGATTTGCTTCCAAATAAATTAACAATGCCAGATGGTAGCACTGTGAATTCGTGCATTGCAGTGTCACTGTCAGATGAACACAAGAGCCGCCTGCTGATGCCTACGTACAATGCTGAATTTAAACAGGTTTTGAAGTTGTAGTGTGTTTATACTGGAAAAGTGACTAATCAGACATCCAAAAAACAGTTTGTTCCTTTCTGTTCTGAAGTACATTATTGATTCACAATACAACGAAATGAAGCTACTTGCAGGTGCAAAAATCACTGTCATAGGAACACCAGTGTGCGTCAAGTCTCCTGTCACACTGCCAAAAAAGTAGTAGCACTAGTTTACTTTCTTTGGTTGTTTTCATAAAAAAGTACCTGATACTCTGCTATAGTCATATGGTGCACAGTGGACACAATTAGTAAGGAAAACACAACACAACGCAGTTTTATGCTGACCTGGTTCCTTAATTGCTTCCCCCAGTAGCTGCTCAGCAACAGAATACTGCTTATCTTCTGGGTCTGTTCACACTGGATTTTTGTAGACAAAGAGCTGTAAACATGAAGTTATGCAGACTTGTTTCTTGGACAGTTTTGGTGATGTCATCACCTCTACATAAGCCATAGAGAGAGAGAAAGCCATCATACTTTGAAAATCATGACCACCAGTTGTGGTTGCCTCTCGCAACCAGCTTATAGCAATAGCAGTGAGCTCCGGAAATTGCTTAAAGAGAGAAAGAAACGATTCATTTAACTGTTGGTTAGCAAGTCAAGGTCAGATAATCTTCAACACAGTACTCTACAACAAACCATCACAAAAGCATTTGATTTAGAACTTTGTAGCCCTCTTAAACATACCAGCTGAAAGAACGCTTTTACTAACAAAAGCTAATTTCTTAAAATGTTTAAGCAGATCTTCTTACAAGTCAAAATGCCTGATGTGGACATAAGCACTTACCAGCATATCAGGACCCACCAGTCTGTATCAACTTTACCTCTTTAATAGCTCATTTTTTGGAGTCAGGAGCTTATAAAAACTTGTTCTTTGCCCTGTTGGTAGCGCATCCCACCACAGAACAACGTTTTTCTGTTGTTTGCTAGGCATTAGAAGTGACAAGGAGGAACCTTTATGCAATAGAATATCAATAGAGAGAGATGAATTGTTTCCCCTCCAGTGTTGGCAGTCCTTAATTACACTCTGTCTCCATGTGGCACAATCAAATTCTGGTGACTGGCAGGTTGTATCTTATGTATATATTAATCTTTTGTGATGTCATAAAGCGCTCATGAAGAAATAACTTATTCAGAGCGTTATCAGTGTTATGATATCGCAAACAACTGCATGTCATAAACAGTGACAAAAATATTTTGTACAGTAATATGTAGGCTAGTAACCGAGCGATCACACACTTTTTAATGAACTTACTGACCTGCCAAGATACACAGAATAGGATACAAGCTCAGCAGAGCACAGTTTGAACTGCTTTTGATCAGGGAAAATCCTGCACACACGTGCTGACATGCATGCAGGTTACCATGGAAATGTTTTGCATGAATATACATCGCTTATGCAGAGCAGTTTTAAGATCGTTTAAAACCCATGCTAACATCACATCTACTCACAAAACACTGCATTTGATCTGTTTGCTTTCAAGCCACAAACAAACTGTATCAGTCTCTGGAAGTGGACCAAAACCCTCCTTTTCAAGCAGTCTTGATCCAGTCCATGTTCCATATCAGCGTTTGATTGACAGCTTTCATGCCAGCTCAAACAAACCAAACAGTATCCAACAATGTTCAATTTTAAAGTTTTAAGTTTTCAGGGCATTTTTCCAACACATTCACTCCTGTGCTTCATTTCCTCCGAGCTGTAGTTGCCACTGCTTTCTCTGTAAATGGTTCACAATGAAAAGGGTCTTAAAGTTATGAGCCAATGTTTAAATGAAAAGCAGTCTTCAGCATTCTGAAGACTTTGTGAAACTCTCTCTCCTCCTTCTCACTGACATTACACCTCCCAGATGATACAGTGGGGAGCCTCCAGATTTTAATATCTCTCACAGACTTGTAATGTCTTGTGTGAAATCCTCGGAGAGCTTTCTTTTCTGGGTTACTGAATTCATCCTTTTATATTACCTTTTCATATCTCTTTGTTTTTCCTTAGCCTACAAGCCCCAAGTTTGGAAAGGCAGATTCCTATGAAAAGCTGGAGAAACTGGGAGAAGGTTCATATGCTACTGTTTACAAAGGAAAGAGCAAGTAAGTAGTGCATGCATGTCAAATCAGGCCTAATCCAGTCACTCTTTTTTATAGTTCATAAGAGCCACTCATTCAGGCAGCGAATATTACATTTAATTATACAGGAGCATTGCTGTAACTGAATGAATTAATTAAATGGAACAGCAATGAAAGTTACACAGTCTCGTTTTATGTAAATAATATTTTTAATTTGCAAATCTCACGCATGCAGTGTCATTTATTTTCATCACTATAGGAAGGATGTTTTTATCCGTTGATTCAAAAGTTATGTCCCACGTTTTATGGTGTGGGGCTTTCTTTCTTGGTTTTGCTAATTAAATTCCAGAAAATGAAAAGTTCACATGCTGAAAATGTCTGAAACTCCGCAGACTCTAATCTTGTGAGTAATGATGTTAGCGTGTGTTGTTCCGCGCTACAACAGCTTTAATTGGTGAGCGTATTTCAGTTGTAATCCCGTGGCCTTGTACCCGGGTCTCACTCCACTGCTACTAAATTACATTTCATTGACTTAGAAATCCTTTCTGTTCTCCAGCTTCGCTGATTTTAATAGATTGTTTTTTTTTTCATGTCGCAGAAAATCAGGATTACCATATTTTGTCTGTCCTGTGTGTTGTTGCCAGGGTGAATGGGAAACTGGTGGCTCTGAAGGTGATTCGTCTGCAAGAGGAGGAGGGAACTCCCTTCACAGCCATAAGAGAAGGTAAGAGCTTCAGAGATGAAGCAGACACTGTTGCTCTTTTCAATTTCAAATCTCACTGCGATACAAATTAACAAATTGCCAATCTGATTGAACATCTGCTGGAAGCACCAGGAAAAGCCCAGTCCTCATTGGTTCCACCCACCAGCCCACGAATGCCAAAGGATCTGTTGCCAATGTCCTCAAACACCACAGCACACGCCCAAAGGGAGGGAGAGGTTTAAATGTTGTGACTGATCAGCAAACTCAATGGATTGTTTTTTTTTCATGGTGCGTCCTGTAGATGCTTGTTGAGGTAGGGAACTGGAGAGTTTGGGGCCTGATGCCTTGGTCTCTCTGTCATGTTCCTCGGGCCATCCCTTAGCAGTTTTTCTGGTGTGGCAGCCAGGGAGTGCCGTTGCCTTTGGGGGGAGGGGTTCTGCCTGGGCTGCATAATGTTTTTTAACTCTGGTACATTTTAGTCAACATCGACGTGAATGCCAGGACCCAAGGTTCACCTTGTAAAACACTTGAGTTTACTGAAACATTCACCTCCACACGCACAACGTTTCAGGATAGAAGAGAAAAGGATTCTGTCTGTTTGATCTGTGTATGATCCGGGCCTGATGAAGTGAGAGCCATGCTGGGCTCCACACACGCACACACACACACACACACAGTTCAAACTATCCCTGTGAGCGTATCAGAAAGGTACTTTGAAATTGAACTAATTCAGCAATTACTGAGCAGGAAGCTCCCAGCGCTGATATGTGAGAAGCATTACAGACTGCTGCTGAATAAAGTAATACATCCAGAGGAGAGGGAAGATGAGTTCATGTACTTTTGTGTGTGTGTGTGTGTGTGTGTGTGTGTGTCCATGCCTATTAAAACTGCACACACCCATGCTCATTACTAGAGATGAGGTGGGTGTATGTGTGTGAGGGAGGAGGCTGGATCTTCAAACGGTGACAGGATCTTTGAGGTATCTATAGTGCTAACCTCCTGTTTTATGTGATTTTTTTTTTAACAACCTTTAGGTACTCATACACGATGAATGTATTCATGAGGCTCCATCACTCGCCAGTTCTCTGAGGATTTGTCCGTCAAAACTCCCCTGTGCCCTTGGAAAAGAACTTTGCTTTTGCTAAATGAATCACATTGGCAGCCGTCTGAAAATCCCATTTATGTCCCATAATAAAGACTGTGCTTATTATGCTGCTTTCGCATTCTGTTCTAATGAAACTGTCCCCTGTATTGTCTGGCTGTGTCCCGATGGGTTTTACTGTCAGATCTTTGTTTGCCTGCAAATTTGTCTCAGCGATTGCTGGAGAAAGCTTTGCAGCTGAACTATAATCACACCTCTGAAAACTTTCTTTTAGTATAGTTTTTTCCTCTTTAGGTCAAGTGTAGTGGCTTTAGGGCTCTGAAAATTACCAGGATGGCATATTGCTAACAAATTAGTATGACAATGCTGGAAGAGAAAAGTTTATTAATGAAGTAATGAGGCGGTCCAAAAGTTTTACTGAGGCCACAGAAAACGCCAACAGAATCTTTAGAGTTATGTAAATACGTGTAATGCTAATTTCAGGGAATCAAAATGGTGTGTTAACCCAATGTGTGTTATGACAGTGGTTCCATCCACTATTCATTATTCACTTTATAATTTTCATCCTTTCTTCTACTACCCTGTTTCTAAAAACAAACTGCTGTGTAAAATGTACATAAAAACAGAATGCAATTATTTGAAACCAAATTGTTTACCAACAGCAGTTTCCCATAGTGTTCCTAAGCCCATGTAGTCATATCCCTCATATGTCTGTCAAAGTGATGAACCTCACCCCATCCCTGCTTGTAAACAACTGAGCTTTTCATACCCAATCACAATCCTGTCACCTGTCACCAGTGACCCTGTTTCCCTGTGGAAGCTTCCAAACAGGTGTTTTCTGACCAGTATACCACTTTCCTAGTCTTTTGTTGCCCCTGTCCAAACTGGATTGAAATGTGTTACTGGGATGAAATTCAGAATAACCATATATTTATAAAAATCAATGAAGTTGATGAGGTCAGACATTAAATATATTGTCTTTGTACTCTGTTTTGAATTGAGTATGTGTCAACAAAGATAAGCAAATCATCACATTCTTCATCACATTCCAGAGTACAGAACTGTAATGTAGGCTATTGGATGGACAGCCCGTGCATATAAACTGACATATCAGTTGTTTCTATTTTCACAGGAGCTGCTCATGGACTGTTGTTGACTCCACTGCTTGATCCTAAACATAACCTAAAGCCTAAAGATGTTAAATTTAATTTTAGGTCAAATCATTGAATGCTCCTGGTCCATGTCAGCATAAATACAGATAGTTTTGCGACTTGAGTATGACTTCAAGTCTGAAGGTCCGGTAGGGGTTTAGGTACACCAGGTTTTTAGAGATGTAGAATTTTCCCACATTAATCTAACTGGCAGCTGCAAATTCTGTAAACCTTTGCTGTCTGCACAATGCATTGTTTTTTAGATCTCCTTCTTTTATTTGCACAATCCTCCCAGATTGTTCTCAAAGCAAATCACACATAAAAGTCTTAACAAATCTCTCCCAGAATGTGCTGATCACACCCAACCTCCTCAGTAAGACCACGAGAAGCTTTGCCAGCAAAGTAATGGGCAGTTTGATCTTCCCAACACATCATCTCACTGCTCTACTTATTAACAATGTCTATTACATCATAAACATGTTGACAAATGAGTGTGAGAACTTACAGCAGTAAATCCACCCTGTATTTTCTGTCTTTGTTTTAATCTTTTCTTAATCCCCTGTACGTATGTAGTCAGGCTTAGAGAGGACCTGTGTTACATTCTAATCATGCAGCTAACGAAGGCATAGGTCTTAGCAATTCCTCCAGTAGCTCAATATGTGCTTCCCGGTAACTCTGTCTGTTCTGTCTCTGCAGCATCTCTTCTGAAAGGCCTGAAGCATGCCAACATTGTGCTCCTCCATGACATCATCCACACCAAGGAAACCCTGACTCTGGTCTTCGAATATGTGGTGAGACTGCACACTACCATGCTGAGATCACCCACTTGGACCCTGTTATGGGCCTACTGTAGAGGTCTGAAATTAGCTCAATAGTCTGTTTTTACTGGTTGTTCATAGAGAAAAGAAACCCCACAATTTTAAAAGAGCTCAGAGCTCCTTGCTTGTCTATGTGTCTTCAGTTTGATTGATTTGACCTCAGCGTCAGCTCACTGACTGAGTTTCAGTTTTTAATACTCTGCCTGCAGAAACATGAGCTGTGGATATTTTGATTGGCATACTCCTGTTTATAGGGTACTTGAAGAATGTTAAAGCAGCCTTGGCTTTTTCCACTCTTTGTTCGGTGCCATATGATGGCAGCCAGAAGAACCAGAGGCTGGCCTGTCTGTGCCCAGAACAGGAAGCCAGTGCAGCCATTTATTGGAAGGTCACTGTTTTAATATGTTTCCACAACTGTCTAGTCAAGTACAGTGGACACTGAAGGATTTTCCATCTGTGTATTTGTGGCCTATAGGAAAATGTCCTACTAGAAAATGCATTAACCACACTTTACAGATGGAAACTAAAATATGCTTGGGTTAGAGATTTCCTTTGCTAGGCTACGTCAATAATGGAGTTAATCGAGGTCAATAGAACCTGTCACAATGTGTGTTTACAATAATATCCCGATAGCAAGGCCCTGCATCGTGTCTGTACAGTTACTTTTTTAAATTACATTATTTTAAAGTGTATAAATCTCATTGATCTAAAATACATCTTTGATGGTTAATGTTAGGTTGGAGACCTGATTTACCTGTTGGGCCACAGGCTAAAGAAGACCTATAATTAGCAGCTAGTTCAGTTGCTGGTGAGATGTCACTGTTGGTTGCACTTGGTTTTAAGATGCAAGCTATGCAATACAGTATATAAAATAAGCACAGCAGAACACATTTTCAGATTTTTAAACATTATAGTTTATTTATATCTATTTGGAAATGAAGTTGCTGTTGTTAGCGTAACATCACATTGATTTGGGTGAGCAAGTAACTGTGCTCTGTTAACCAAGTGGCAACAATCTGATCTTAAAAGCAAGTTAAACAATTGGGATTCTATGAAGAATTTAGATATGCTACAATACTAATAATAAAACCCAGTCCTAATGTCATCTTTTTATCTTAAAAAGTAGTATTTTACAATAGATTATTATCAAGTTTTTTTTTTAATGAACTCCCGATCACTGACATTGACCACAAAAATTCAGATAACTAGACTTTTCTGGGAACTGCAGCACACTGTTGGTTCATCCATCATGCTACTTGTATTGTTAGCTAAGTTAGCTAAAAACCAACTGTTTAACAGCTTTATATGTCTGGTGCTTAAGATCTGGCATCTTCAGTCATCCCAACCATTTGTGTGATCCTTGTCACCCTTGAGCCACCTTCCATAACTGCTAAGATCACATCTAGCATGAACGAAGCTTCAAATTAGGGTCTTTTCCTAATCCTGTTCAGGCCACTGAAAGTCAAAACAATATTGCTGAATTATTGGGGCAGAGAAACTTAATCAGAGCATCTTTACTAGTTATTACTGTTCAGCACAGCCTCCACACATATTGTATTCCTGGTTTCTTCTTTAGCTTTATGGACAGAATTGGATAACACTAAAACTGCAATGTTCAGAACAGTCCAAATCCTCTGTTAACTCTCTGCATATCAACGGGCGACCATTTTTGATGGGTAAAATGCTGAGAGAGGTCAAATCTTACTCAGCTTGTCATTGCTTCAGCATTTAATGAAATTGAAAACAGTTCAATGCCCCCTGTTGGCAGATACAACGCATGTCAAAGGTTCGGCTTCTGAAGGAGACTTGAGTGAAGCTCAGTAGGTCATGCTTGGTAAAGAATGAGAGCAGAGTTCATTTTGCGTTTAAACACAAAAGTCTCTTAACCCTCCTCGTAATATCCTCCCTGATTATTTAAGGTCCTTGAATTAAGATTTTTTTGAATATGAAGAATGAGATGTTGAAGGTTAGCATATAGCCTGTGACATTCAGTGCCAATCGCACTACAGCACTAGAATCTCAGATCAACTGAAACATGTCATTCATTTGATAAAACTGGATTTAAAAAGCCCTTATGAACACACGCTACTCACAAAACTCAGATTAAAGTGTAAAATCAGGCTGTGCGGCTCGAACATGAATGAATATTGTGTTACTGCAGAGCCTATTTCTTGCTTGAAATGTTTTCTGAACCATATTTAGTGTGCTGTCTAGCTATATTGTGTGTCACCGAACTTAACATAGCCAATTTTGTGTTTTCACATATTTTAGTGTACTTTTTAGTTGTAATAAGGTTTCTTACTAGCGACCATATTGAAAATGGACATGAGAAGGACATCAAGGGACTCATGCACATGCAAATAACAAAGCAAAACATACAGTCTCAGATTCTAGATAATTCATTCTGTTTAAGACACCAATTACTCCACTATATCTTTACATAACAAATACTTGTTTGCTGCTATATTAATGTTCAAAAATCTCACATATTTAATGTTTAAATCCCAGGCTGAGCAAATGTGTTGGACTACTGTTTGGTTTCATGTTGATTCATCATTTTGTGTCGTGGGCTGTAATCAGCCTGTGCTGTTTTACATACAGAGAGCTTTTCAACCAGAAAATATCAGTTCATTGCTCTCCTCTCAAAGCCTAATGATGATTGACAAGAAGAGTGCGAGACACACAGGAAGAGGGGGCATCGAACTGAGGAAAAGAAACAATGAAATGTATTACTGACCGGCTAGAGGAGAAGTGTGAGATGGACAGACATGTCCATGATGGAGCATCTGTCTGAATTATTCAGCAGAGACTCTGCTGGTGTGATGAGCAGTGGGAGATAGTTCAGATTGTAAATATCAGTGTGATTCCAGAGCTATCCTCAATCTGCTACCAAAACACAGGGGTGAAGGGCAGGCCAGTGTAACACTGCATGTCAGCAGATGCTGACTCTCTGATAGAGAAGACATCTGCTCAGCTTCCAAACAAATCACCTCACGACTCATGCGGTAAATACCACAAAAAATGTAGATCTCTGCAGATCTCTTAAAGACAGGAAGGAAATGCACTAAGTGTCCAAAAGTATGTGGACAACACTGTCCACAATGAACAGTTTATTTTTGTATTTAGCAATATCCGATTTCCACTAAATTTAGAAATGTCCACTTATGGGCTCTTCTGCCTCACACTAAACAGTATTGACATCCAAACATCATGGTGTCCTATCCGTAGATTCTCAGGCTTGTTTTTAAGTTGTTTTAAGATTGTCTCATGTTTTTATATTAACATTGTGGTCTTTTGCTTTTATTTTACAGCACACAGACCTGTGTCAGTACATGGACAAACACCCTGGGGGTCTTCATCCAGACAATGTGAAGGTACAACATGCATAATCATGCTGGTCACAAGACATAAGGTTTAATGAGCACATAAAGGTGTGGTGGGCGTGGATGGTAAACAGAAATGTTGCCAACACATACAGGCGAGGTGGACGATATAACAAGAAACATGCATCAGCACAACACGCATCAGGTTTTGGTAGGCCTTCTGATGAACTACTGTGTAGAGTCTACTCTAGTGGTTATCAGCCTGGGGGTTGGGGCCTTATGAGGGTCCATGAGATAAAACTGCAGGGCGGCATGGTGATTAAATATAAATATCTGCTGCCCAGCCATAAATCAAAAAAGTTTGGGACACCCTGGTTCACATTTTAGCTGTTCAGTTTATAAGCTCATCAGTAGCTATTCTATTTTTGGACCTTTTCTGTTGTTATTAAGTAGCAATGTTAGAGAGGTAACAGAAATGAGATAGAGAAAGAGATGCAGCAAAGGTCCTCAGCTGGGGCATTCTAGTTCATAATTGGCATCTTAACACCTAAGTCTCGTATACACCCTCTTTTCAAACACTTAAACAGCATATTCCCTCTATGCTGTCTGTGTTATTGCACCATACACTTGTGGAATCAAAAATAGAAACAATCAGTTTTTCTGAGAGAAGTCATTCCCAGCCCCTCTCTGCAACAGGCTGAATATCAAAGGCCCTCACAGTTTAATGTGTCAAACCTCAATCATATTGAACTTGTTGAGCGGCAGAGAAACAGAAGCATCGTGTGTGTTCTTTAGGGAAAACACCTTCATCTCCTTAGTTTGACGTCAATATGTGCTGACACTATGCACCAAGCCAGCAATAATGAGCCTGAAAAAGAGGGGCTGATTAAAACTAAAAATAATGAGCTGCCTGGGTTATCCCTCGACCAGACATTTCAGTTCTGAGATCCACCAGCCTCCACAACAACAAACAGGAGAAACATTGCCTCCATCAACTGAGAACAAGTCAATGCGTTTGCCACAACATCCTAAGTGGCTTATTTAATGAATTTAACCAATAAAAGAGAAATGTGTCATTAATTATACCAAACGTATGCCATGAATTCAACAGGTTTGGATGGAAAATGAAAGTAGCATCCAGGAGGATAATTCAACAACAAGAAGGGTTCACTCGGCTCATGATTTTCTCTCCTTTCTAACATGTCACAAGTGAACACTCACTCATTGATGTGTTTCCTCTTTGTGAGAGGATGTTGATAATGTTAAGGTGGAAAGAAACAATGATGGAGTGAATGAGGCCACATGGTGTTGGTGCTGGTGTTGGGATGTTCTGTCACACAGGAAGGTGACAGTTCAGGCTACATGGGTTATGTAACACAGCTCGTACCTTTTGCCACTGAAGATTTACATAAGTTATATGTTTTTCCTGCTGACAGCAGCCTCATTGAGATTCACATGAATAATTTAGGATTATTCCGAGTGAACAGAGCGAGGTGTTGCTTGGCTCCCGCTGACTTTGTTACTTACTGGTGAGATGCCTGAGTTGTGATTTCTAATCTGCTGATAGGCCTTTGTTCCTGTGCAGTCATGTAAAGGTGGCTGCAGTCGATCTTCCCAGCTTGAATACAATAGTTGTAATAATGCGTCATAAGAAAAGAGAAAGAAAAGAGATGCTATTCTTTGCATCTCTTTTCTTTTTAATCTCAGTATCGTTTGGTTAATCCTAGATATTGGAGCTTTTGGTTTTCTCTTTTGTTTCTCAAAGTGTGCACTGAATTGTATTTGAAATGCAATGAATGGTATGAGTCTTGACATTCATGAATTCACAAGCTGTGGCAGGGGGTTTTTCAGTTTCACAAATGACAAGCAGTTTGTACAACCAACCAACATCCGAATATGTTTTTAATAAAAACTGCAAATACTTTTCATACATACAGCTCAATTACATTTATTTAAAACACTGAATATCTTTCTGTGCACTGAAAAATATTCTCCATATATATTTGTGAATCTTTCTGTGCACATTCATTAACACTGAGACGCCTCTGAATCCACAGAAATGTGATGTGAAATGTACTTTATCGTGTAAATGTCAGACATCCTAATGCTCAGCTGAGAGCAAGTGACAGTAATGTAACTCCGGTTTCTCACTACAGTCCATATTTTAGTCAGTCCAGTTATTCTCAAACTGTGAAGCAGACAACAAGATGTGTGTTCTACGTGCACTTCTCACCTGCAATGCAAATACTTTTCAAAAGCAGCTCGTGTGATGGCCAGTACTGTTTTTTTCTTTAGTCAGGAGTGTTTCATAAAGAAGAGTCAGAAAAGCAGAAACAGCCTGACTTGAGTGAACCCAGATGAACCATATAATTATCTGTATTCAAAGCATGCAACACAGACCCCCGGGCAGGCTCAAACTGCAGAGTTGCATGATGGAATTATTTCAAAAACAGCCGCAGTGGCTCTGTGCAGCTTCCCCGTGTCAGCCTTGTCAACGCAGGGAGGTTGCCAGGTTTGGTACTACTGTGCTTTTACAGAGCTAAAACCAAAACCTGTGCTCACTGACTGTATCTGGAAACCTGCCCTATACCCAAAGGTTAAATTGTCCAGTACTGTCAGGGCAGTACTGGACTCACAGCCCCACCCCCTACCAGCAAAAGAAAGATGGCAATCGAGCAACTTGCATTGTCAGCCCACTTTGATTATGCATTAGTAAGCTCTGAAATTAAAAAGAAGATCTGTCACCAATTTGGTGGTCAAAGATGACTTTGACCTCACCAAACACATTTTCAGTTTTAACCCAAGAATTTATGTACTAATTAAGACAGAATGTCTAACAGAATAAAATGAAGTGATGACATTTTGGATCCAAAAGGTCAAAGATCAACTTCAGTGTGACATCATAATGTTTTCTGTCCATTATTCAGCACCATAACTCAGGAACAAAGAGGCAGATTGTGTCCATATTGCACATTTGCTCAGATGCTGAGTTGGTAATCATGGGTGTCCACCTTTAAACTTTGCTGATTGTACAGATGTTCTGAGCTGCTGTTAAACATGTGTATGAAGCCTCTGTGTTTTAGAATTTGTAGCCTCTTTGCAGTAACATCCCTATTTAAAGCTTTGTAGACCACAATAAGCTCATTGGTTCTGGTGATATTGTGCTTCAGATAAATGTTGATTGTTGGGTCTGTACAGACATGGATGTACTTGATTTGTGTGTGGAAACATTTAACTTTGAGTTGGTCATTTTAGTTTTTCCACTTTGAGTGGCAGTGGGCAGTCATATATTTCACCTTGAATGCATCTAATGCCACACTGAAAAGACAAAGCTTGCGGCTGTTTCAATGATGTGAAATCAGCAACGTTTCAATTCTGACACAAACATAAGCACCATGAAGGAGGTTAGTATCTGTTAATGTGTGTTTTATGACTGGCTGTGAGGTAGTGCAGTCACTCGACCATCCTCATATTTACTAATCAGCAACATAAAAGCTATTAGTGCTTCCACTCATGCTAGATCAAATTAACATTCAGAGACACACACTCAGACCCTCACTGCTAATGTAATTATTGGTCAAGAACCAGAGAGCTGTGTGGGGGGTCTCTGCATGTACGTGTGTGTGTGTGTGTGTGTGTGTGTGTGTGCGTGTGTGTGTGTGTGTTTTTGCTGTTTAGAATTAAAAAATATACTGAAGTTTCTGCTTGAACTTGAACTAGATGATCTGTGTAAAATCTATTGGAAACTGTCTTGTTGTGCAGCACCATTAACTTTTCTCACCCCATGTACAGTACTTGCGGGCAGTTTGTTAGCAGCGCTGCTGTAACTGAACACAGTGTGTATGACCTCATCCGGGCGGCCGCTCAAGTGCTCTTCTTATTAGATTATATGCAGTCAGCTTAAGGCCCCTGTCTCAATGACAACTCCATAGATCAGTCGGAAACTGACACCCACAAGCCATGCCAAAATACAAGCCAAATAACAGCTTTCATTTGCTCTCACAATCACATTACAGGGGAAGCTACAGATAGCACATTAGTCATCATGTTTCGTATGAAAGAGAGGTCATCACAGCAAGTATCTGACCCATGGAGCTTAAAAAAAGAATCAAACACAATAGTCAAGTCCAAATAACAAAATCATTTGGTCACTTCATAAGATTATTTGGTGTTAAATTTTATTTTAAAGCATCAATGGTTGGTTGTTTTTTTTTTGTTCCACACTGGTCTTTCTTTTAGACATCTTGAAGAAACCCTAAATGAATCTTAAAAAGTCTTAAAGAACTGTGTAACTTGATAGTAATTATGGAGATAATAGAGACATACGTCTGAAACATTTATTTGAGTTAGAATTGAGTCAGCTCCGTGTTCATAAGATGGTGTTGACTTCCTTGACAGAATTATGTATTTTAAACACAAATAACCATTTTATTTATTTATTACTGGTAACTACCCTCTAGTGTTGCAATATACCAGCATCAATGATAATATTAAAAAAATGAAATATTGATATCATGTTAATAATACTCAGCCCAGATATTTCAGTCTTTCCACTATTGATTAAGTGTAATTTTGTACATTTCTGCTGGTTGATCTTCTGTGCCCTACACTTGTATTTTGAGTGACATTTATTTGCCAAAAAAGAGACAACACACACAATAAGAAAGGTTTATGATCAATTTGATGGATAGAATTTATTTATTTATTTCTAACTTTTTTATGAATATTGTGATCACAATGATTAATGGTTAATTTGACTAATCTTGTAGTGAAACTCTGATATCACAAAAGCCCTGTATATGTTGAATATTACGACTTTTCTTCTGTTTAGCTGACCTGTTTTGTCTAAAATACACTTCGTCATGCTAGCAATAGTGGATCGGTTAAAAACCACCTTTGTTTTATCTATAATTAGTTAACAATAACAAAAATATGCTCTTGCACTTTGTCAGCACTTCTTGTAAGTGTTTTCTGTAAATGATTACTAATAGAAACTTGCGTGTAGGATGTAAATAATAGAAGCCGTAAAAGAAGAGCTGTTCTTTTAATAAGTTGATGCTGCTTTGTTTTAAGAGGACACAAATCACAAATGTTTAGAGCCGCAGCCATATCGCACAAATGGAAATTATATGGACTTATTCACCATCTGCCTGAGGTGAAGCCTCACGACTTGTAAACCAGGTTATAATAGCACATGTTTGTTGGCTGCAGAGGAACATCCTGTTGGAGAAATTCCTGACTTTATGAGTCTTTAGTGCAAGTCAAGTGCAATCAGTTGTGTTCAATAAAGAAGTATGTTTTGGGGTGTGTTTGTTTGATTGACTGCTCTCTCGTCCTATTGCAGTCAGCTGTGGTGGTTATTGTTTGTTCATCCACACTCCGTCGATCCTCATCTTTGACCAAATATAGATTTTTGTGACCACAGTGAGTACCAATATGCCAGCAAGTGGGAGACAAATTTTAGACTTGAAAACATGTCCATAGAAATGTTTGAGTGGCATCAAAGACACTTGGTCTGTGTTGTTTTATGGCCTGTGTACTGGTGTCTCGGTAGTCCTATATTTACACACAGAGGCCCTGCATTACAACACAGCTGCTCATTAAAACATAAGCCAAAGACAATTCTGGGCATATCTGGAACGTTATAGTCCTCTGCGGCCAGTGCACAGTGCAGGTTGATGCTGTCTCTTGACTCAAACCATTAAGGACAACACTGTACAGATGCTTAGTGGAAAAGATTAGGGCTCTTTCAATGCCTGCTGGCAGATGGTGGACCCTTTTCACTCCATTTAACACTGCTTCATTTTAGCGCTCCATGACTGAGTCACTGCTTTTACTCATTTCAGCAAAACGCTGCTTCATAGATTGGTCGGTGACTTTAAATAAATAAAAAATAAGGTGTTCTGAGTCTTTTCAATGATAAATTCAGTACTATGATGTTGATAAATTGATGATAAATTCAGTACTATGATGTTCTGAACTGTTACTGATACACTTTTGAACACTTATACAAGACACAGTATTTACAAGGCCAAAAAGATGTCAGTTGCTGTGTTGGGGATATTGATCGCTCTTTTGGCCTGTCTTGAGACGTAAAGTCACCTGACAAGGACCTCTTGTGGCTGTCCAGTTGTGCTACATTCCATTTACTTCAGAAGTTGGAAGTCGCCTCTGGGGTGTCACTAGTTGACCCCATTGCTATAGACAGATTAGCCATTGTTAACAACACGACTTGATAACCATGGTGCGTGGTTATCAACGTGGGCATACAAAATACCCTTCAATGTCAGGGCTGTGTGTACCACTGAGACACAAATAAGACAGAAGTGTTAGTAAACAGTGTATTATGCTACAGCATTAACTACTGCTGAAGCATGGGGTAGCCATCTTGGATTTTGAGATCAAGGTTGTTAAGTTTCTCTTGACTTTCCCAGGCGGAATTCCAACTTACATTTATGCACTCAACCCTTATGCTCTTTTGTCATATAATTTTGCCAAGTGTGATTGGTTATCCACACAAGGTAAACAGTGACCTGTCAACACATGAGTGTTGTTAGACTTCCAACTATTTGTTAATGAGACACAATTCATTGATTGCTATTAGGTTACAAGGTAAGGCGTTACAAGGCTACATTTACTGGGATGTTTGTATTTACACTGTTGCTCTCAGGAGAAAATATCATGTATACAATTGGAAGCAAAGCCTTTTCGTATCATTGCTAGTGGGACCAGGACTTTAAGACTTGTTTTCGTTTGTCCTAAATCAGTCAGTCTCCATGCCTGAATGTCTGGAAGCTTGCAGGCTTCGAGCGTGTTCCATATTGACATTGCACTGAAGCACAGTATCTTTCCTCTGCTCTTGTGTTCTGTGCTGTTTTACTTTGTTTTCGTCCTTGTGAAACCATATGAACCCCAGTGTTCTGCTGTCACTTTGATATATTGCCTCATGCTTTGCTGCACATTGAATATCAGACAGAAGGGCCAAATTTCACTCTATTCTCCACGTAGATAAGACAGAGCCGATCCAGTTCACGCATTTTTCATAATGCTTATCTTGATCGAGAGTTCTGTTGGCCCTAGGCGTGATGGCAATAAGTATTTCATCATTAGAAAAATGACAGTGTGTCTATTGGTGTGCTAATGATGGATTGTTGTTCATGCAGTAGGGTCACTCCTCAGGTGATAGATTATGTTAATGGTTGATTTAACTACGATCACACGGTTTGTTTCTCCTGCAGTTATGAACTAATAATGCATCATGATTAAATAGAGACTCTCTCTCTCTCTCTCTCTCTGTCACTCTCTCTCTCTCTCTCTCTCTCTCACACACACACACACACACACTAACGAGTATGCAGGGGTTTTTCTCCTCAGTGACAGAACTATGCATTAATTTATGATGTGAATTACCTATTAGTCTCATTGCTTTTCAAAACAACTTGTTGTGGGTATGTTTCAGACTGAACAGGGTTCTTCTCCTAAAAATAAATTTAGATAATGTTGAATGACGGACTGCAGTATTTCCAACAATTAGATGGATGTTACGTTGTCCTAGTACAGAGCAAACAATGAGACAGCTGTATTAAAAAATAAAAAGTCAAAAGTACAACACTGTACACTTTGGAAGGGAGCAGTCCCACAGTGCATTGCAGTGGGAAACATCCAATCACTGAGCCTCAAAATTTGTTGCTATGCAGCTCATGATATTATGAAGTTATAAATGAATGCACCACTGCAGTGATTTTACATATGAAGATCAGTCTCTTATTCATGAGAATTACTAATCAGTCTGTGAAAAAAGCTGAGGAGCTCTGAATGTGTTAACTTTTTTTATTGGCTTGCGGTTTTATAACAGAAAACCTGTGATACAAACTGGAAGGTTGAAAGGAGTGCCACAGCGTTTTCAAGTGTCCTCTCTACAGCAACGCTGAATCTCATTGATGGGCACTACTCTTGAATCAGCCATCACAAATTTCTTGAAAACTATATTTAAAAAAAAAAAAAAAAAAAAAAAAAAATCCAATAAAACGTTTTCCTAGCGTAGAGTTCATAAAAGTATTTGTTCCCCTCCAGCTAGCAACACTCCTCAGTGAAAGTTCCTACCAATACTGTAAGTGACCCAAAGCAAAGAGGTGACACTTACTGGAACAAGGTGGTGTCCCATGTACAGTGAAGTGAAATGGCTCCTACATATACTTCAAAAGAATAACAAAGATTAGTTTAATAACCGACTGGTATTTCTAAATGACTCGTCGGTTAATTGCGCCCATCCCCAGTCATAACTCATTTCAATAACATATAACATCATACAATCACACTAGTTCTTGTACACTGAATCACATCTACACAGACGACCACCGAGTGTTGGAGAGGACAGTTGCTGAAAGTGAAAACTCTTTCATCTGTTATGTATTTTCACTCTTTTTTTTCCCCACTTTGTACGGTCATTATGTATGTTCCATCTCACTCTAGTGGTTAATTGGTGTGGTCACACCTTTAGCTGCAGGGGTTTTTTTTTTTTTTTTTTTTTTTCATTACATTTACCCAGATGGACATCTCATAGTCACTTATTATACTTGGGTGAGCTTGGACTGGCAAGCAGATGTCTGTGTCAACAAGCCAAATGCTCGCCTCTGACCATGCTGAGGCTTTTTGAAGTGTGCAGGAGCATAAATCTGGCTAATTATTGACTAAACTGAAAACTGGCCATATTGAGAACAACATATAGTATTATTATTATCATTATTATTGCTGAACGTTCAGTCTGATTAATCTCCACAAACCACTTGTACTTTTCCTCAGATATGGGAATGAGAATGGAAACGGGTTGAAGCCAAACAGAAAATGAAAAAAAGCCTCTTTAAAGGTTTGACGTTTGCATTGAAGAGCTGACTGAAGAGAATGGAAGTGTGATTTCTCTTTCTTTTTATTACTGTGCAGTTGCGTTTTTAACAAGGCGAGTGCTTTTCACAAGTGTGTTTTGATATACATGAGTAAACACACATTTCCCATGCTAATTTTCTGCGCCATAGCTCATCTCTCGCCCGCTGAGTGCAGGAATAGTAAACTGTTGACCCGGTGACTCCAGATGCCAGACAGGGCCCGTCCCTGATTGGACTCCACGGTGCTTCAATCAGCTTAATTGGCCGAGACTGGAGTTTCAGTGAGAGGAGAGAAACGAGAAGAGAATGTTGGAATTGGAATAAAATGAAAGGCTGGTTCGTGCGTGCCTCATTATTTGTTGATTGACACGTCTGCAGGGGGGAGGGCGGGTAGTGGGGGTGAGGGGCGGGGGTGAAGAACAGAAAGTAAAACAAGTTCAATGTAGTTCTGACTTACGCATTAGAATTGCGTTGTTGCTCATTTTTGAAAGCTGGCACAGACAGAGGCAGATTAGACACTTACTGCAGCCTGCATGTGCATTTGCTATGTGGCTGCAGCTTGTGTTCATGAATTCCATAGGCAGGTGGGGGAGCTGTGTTTAATTTCACTAATAAGATAATTGGCTGTAAAAATTTTAATTTAAATGCAATTTAAGTTTTATTCACATCAGCAAAAGTGAATTCATGCATTTTTCATGAGTATTTCTTTCATGAGTGAAGCCTTTAGGGTTGCTTACTTTAAAATACTTTAATAGTTTCAAAGAAAAAAAACATAATTTTGTCCCAGAAATTTACTTAAAATGATACGTTGAAGTACTCTGACATAATATAAATAACTTAAATGACAGCCCAGCGATATAACCATGGCCAACATTACGCTGTGTAGGTCAATCTGTTGGGCAGTTACACCTACAAAACTGTGAAATTACATTATAAGAGGGTGTGAGTGGTTATCATGTCTAAGAGCACTGTTAGTTGAACTTATGTTTCATGTTCCTGCAGTCCAGGAAGCTGTAAACACAACATTGACATTAAATCACCTTATGAAGCTGTATATAAGTAAATATCTGTCTATTTACACGTATAGCAGACAGGAGCAATATTAGCATTAATAAGCTTTATCATAGGATAGAGATGAAATGACTCTTACCTCATGTTTTAGCTTTGGTGTCTTCAGCTGCTTCACTATGCTCACGAGCTTGCGGACTGCTTCACAAAATGTCGAGTAAAGCCGAAAAGAACAACCAATCTGGTGATGATTCTTAGTGTGTTCATCCAGCAGTTTGTGTAACCATCCACTCATACATCCATTTCCTGTAAAACGTTATCCGTGCAGGGTCATGGGTTGGCTGGGGCCTATCTCAACTAACAATGGGTGATAGATGGGAGAGAAAGGCTGCCAGTCAGTCTCAGAGCCCAGGTTGTGTATTTCTGAAAAACATTTTTTCTGAGATTTATCATACATGTTCTCAGATAAATACATTAAATTTAACAATATGTGATTTCAAAGCTGCACTAACCAGTATTCTTATATGAAAACTGGCTGTCCATGTTCACAACTTTTCAAATTTCACTTCCAGCAGTTGTGTGGTATAAATGTATTTATCTTAAAATACAGATGATAAACCTCTCAGTGGGAGACTGCATTGACTTACAGCAGCTTGTTGACTTCATCTGTCTAAACTGGCCAGGCCAACAACCTTCTGTTTCATAGCATACACTGGACCTGGAAATAAATGTTGTTTAGTACGAAAAATTTGGATTCTTTCACCCTCTCTGGGTCAAAGTTAGCTGACTTGAACTTTTCTTTCTGCACTGCCTTCCTGCCCCCTGCTGTCAGCAATCCTGTCAAGGTCTGTGCAATCGATTTGCTGCCCTAAACAGAAAATGAAAAGGAGGCAGCAGCCCCGCCCAGCTCCATATGTTTGATCTGATTCCAGCTAAAGTCTGCCACACCTTTCTGCTGTCGCCTTCCTCTTTTCTTTCCGCTTTCTAAATCACCATTCTGAGTGAAATTAATAAAATGCATCATACTTCACAATGCATGCACTGAAGAAGTCATTTTCAAGCAGGAATAGACAATTTACTACTTATTTTTACTCTGACCCATTTCAGCAGTGAAATCAGTGTTCAGTAGTGGAGGAAATAGTGGTTGCGTTCTTGACTGAACACAGCCATCAGTATTGATTTTGGTGTTTGTGCCTTTGTGAGAGAGACAGCATGTCATCGAACCATTTGTAAATAACCTGCCTGTTGTCATTTGGCTGGAGTGAAGTCCCAGCCCTTTCTGATGGATAGGTTATTCCACATGTCTCTGCAGTCAACAGTTGCTTTGTTTAATGTGCACAGAGAGCTGAAGGTTTAAGTCTTAAGAGACCCATGGGAGAATAGCCATTAAAGGGAGCATTGACATTCATGTTAATTATAATATAATAATAATTTCTTTTTGTTCACTTCTATATTCTAGCTATTCCTGTACCAGTTACTGCGAGGCCTGTCCTACATCCACCAGAGGTACATTCTTCATCGCGACCTGAAACCACAAAACCTGCTCATCAGCGACACCGGAGAGCTCAAACTCGCTGACTTCGGTGAGTAGGCTGGAAGCTGTCACTGCTGTTTGTGTGTCGGAATAGCTGCTCTGCCACTGTGCATCAGTTCTGATGTGATAACAGAGGAGACTGATGATTGCACAATCACTGTTTTTTGTTGTTGTTTTTTTTTTTTTTACACAAATTTGTATTTATTATTGTCATTATTTGTCCTTTTGCAGAAGACACATTGAAATGTAAAATGTAAAAATCATCACTCATCTTGAGGTTGAGGTTATTTGGGGTCCAACACACTGACTGCCATGTGTCTTGGAATATATGACATTATATGAAACACATTATACATCATATTATTACACAGTGCAATGTTTTTGACTCAAAAGACAAAAAAAATGTTGCCTGTTCCAGAGTAATGAGGTTCTTGGAAAGACCTGCCATTTTGGGGGATTGACTTTTTGGCCGACTTTGGATGGTCTGTCGGTCCATCCATCTGTCCGACATTTTGGCCCAAATCATGATATCTTGAACTACTAGTTGACCCGTTGACCTTTTCTTTTTCACAAACGTTCATCTACTGCTTGAATTTTTACATCATGGGCATATCAAAATCAAAGAGCAGATCACTGGGAAAGTCACGTAGCACTTTTATGCTTCCATCTATTTATTGCCTCTGTGTGTGTGTGTGTATGTGTGTGTCTTAGAAACCCCTCCTGAAGTGGCACCATATGGCTTAGATCCATGCTCAGTAAACACTGCCTACATGGCCTGTCTGGCATCCTAGGGGGCAGACAAACAGGCAATCCAGCCTTCTGTACACCCCATCCATCCATCCATCCATCCATCCATCCATCCATCCACACATACATACACACAGCCATACATACATCCATACATACATACTTACATATGCACGTTCAATGTCCTCAGTCCAACAGCTCATTCTTTAACCCACCCATTCCCTAAGTCCCTCAACCTTTTTCATTCCCCTCTAGCATCCATCTCCTCCACTCTCCATCCCTCTGTCAGACAGATGGTGGGAGGAGGAAGGTGGCAGCTTCATCAATAATGCAAACTTTGTATTAGTGCAGAAACATTACTGCAAGGGAAATGAGAAGGAGAAAATATTGGACAAAATACCAAATGAGCAAGAATGAAAATCCCTGGCCTAATAGTCTGTCACCGGAGCTGTGCTCATCGACAAACATGCACAAAACACAGAATCAGCCTTTGCCTGAGGGATGCCAGATGAGGAAGGTGTGTGTGTGTGTGTGTGTGTGTGTGTGTGTGTGTGTGTGTGTTAGTGTGTGAGAGAGAGAGAGAGAGAGAGAGAGATTATGTGGCCGCCAGGACTCCCTGTGGTCCCGGGCCTTGGCAGCAGGAATACTAACGGCCGACAGCTGAGACCCATGGTGCTGGTTGGGGTAAACAAGAGAGAGTGAGGCAGAGTGTCAACAAAGGAGGGCAGAGAGGTACAATGAGAGGTGGCAGAACACTCACTGGGAATGAGACTGTGTGCTGATAGGATGGAGGGTACAACAAGGAAAGTATTGAGAGGGGCTAATAGTCGAATCTGTTAGCATAGAACTTGATCTATCTTTGAGTTTCTTTCCTTTCTTGGTGCTCACCAGTGCTTTTGCTTTTGTATCAGTAGACTGATCCTGCAGTTTTTCTCATCCAACTCTGCAGTCCAGAGATACAGACTTTGATTTTAGCTATTCATGATTCTCAGACAATGATTCCCAAAGAAAAAGTCCAGGAGCTCCTCAGCAGCCAAGTCGTCACAGCCTTGCAGCGCAGTCAGTCTCTTTGGTGACCCCCTTCAAGCTTTGCTGTTCCCGTCTCCTATTCCCACAAGATTCCCACTCTCACTATATTACCTCATAGATGGTCAAAGCAGCTGGTTTTGTTCCTTCTTTTTCTTGTTCTTAGAGGTTTATTAACTCAGTGCTTGTCAGGCTCTAAAATTTCTAAAATTATTTTTATGATTTCTCATCAACCACAGTAGCCAGAGCTCCATATACGTGCTGCTGGGTGTGGAGTTGATCCAGATGCTCCCCTCTGCTCCTCTGTGGGTTTACTCACTTTTTAATGAGCTGCACAAACAACCGCCACCTAAATGAAGCACTGAGGATCCCACGTTTGATATCAAGGACACAACTAATTGAGACCAAATTAAACAGTGTGTGGGGAGTGATTTGTGTCATCTTTATAGTGGAGCTGTGTGGACCATAATCACTGCATCCCTCCCTCTCAGATGCTTAAACACCACCAGTTAAACTTATATAAACCCGCCAAAGTGAACTGTGAGCCCTTATCACTTATGCTATTACCGTTACTCAACTTGCAAATCTAAAATTGAATATCCTTTAATAAAAAGTGCAGTACCATCCAATGTGAAAATCTGTTATTGGACTAATGAAACGTGCTTGAGCTGTTTAATCCCCCACAGTGATCTTCGTTTCATTTCGTAAATTCCAAAAATCAGATTTGCAGATGTTTGAAAGGAAATGCATTTGGGCCCCAATGTCTTTTAGCCAGACACTGAACACAAACATAATGTCGCAGTGCCACAATGCACCCATTTAAAGCTTCAAGCTTTACCTTCATAGCATTTTAACCAAAAGCCCATTTAAATTATGATCCTCAAGACAAAATTAGTTCACTCATTAGCACTGACATTCACAGTGTTCTGGTCACAACAAAGTAATGCTACTGCCACGTCATGTGAGATTTACACTTTTTAAATATTTTTCTTGTAGATAATTACCAGATGGAATCTGAATCATTCAAAATCTGCGTTAATCACAGCCACATTATTAACAACTTTACTCACAAATGACCAGTCTGCTGGTTGTTTGTTTTTGTTTGTTTGTTTGTTTGTTTTTTGTATGATTTTGGTTGTAATCATTTAAATGATTTAATTATATAAATAAATGATATAAATGAAGTTTAACACTTCAGAACTGTAAAACTGTAGTAATAATGTGCCATCTTGCTTTTCATAAACCCTCATGGAGCCACACACACACACATATGTAAGTGCTGGCAACCAGCACACATTGAGGTCAAACATGAAATGACTGCTTTGAGACAATTTTATGATTACAAGCCCCTAAATATGAAAGGGGATTAAAAAAGCAGAGGAGCATTGCTCGTAGGCTGCGTACATAAAAGCCTCACGAGTGAGTGAATGTGTCCACAGTTTGGATGGACGTGCTAAAAGCCTTATGACAAGCCTTTGGACTTGAACACTGACTCATGGCCGTATGTCAGTCAGTGTCCTTTATCAGTTGCTTAAATTTGAAGAACTTACATTTATTTACGACTTTTTGGAATTAGACCTCCATCAGGTTGGTGGTTTGTTACACTGGGAGACCATCTTAAATAAAAGGAGCTGGTATGTCTGCCACCAACATTATTCCCCATGTGAAATAGAAGGCATAAATGCCAAACATCAATTTCCTATATGGCAGTCAATATCTCATTAAACACTATAAAGTAAAAGACATAAATGTACCACAGAATTTTCACATAAATGGGTAGATTCCTATAAAACAGAGCTGCCCAAAGTGCAGCCTGTGGGGCAGAGTTGGCCTGCCATAATTAATATATGATATAAAATATAAAATAAATTAAATTAAATTCAAACAAAATTAAATAACATAATACAAATCACAGAAAGTCAGTCAGTTGAGGGAACTCGGGAACATTTTTGCCTCTGGCCCCTGGTTCATCCTCCAAGGGACAAAAATTTGGGCACCCCTGGTATAAAATTAACACAAAATGACCTAAGCAATAAACTAGATACATTCCTAAATGCTGCAGGTTACATCTGTAGATGAACTAGCTACTGTGCATGAAATAAATCTGATTTTGCAAGTTAAACAGTGTGCAGGCATTTGCTTCCAACTTTTGATCCACTCATCCTTCTCCGCTACACCTGGTTCATGAAATAGTGCTAAGTATTCTTCTGCTCAGTGTCTGTTATCAGAGACCTTCTCTGTGGTTCATTCACACAAAAATTGAATGCTCTGACAGAGCCCCGTGTGCTTGTGAGAACCTGTTCCAGTTTCTAATGGAGCCCCAGGTTCCTCTCCAATGATGTAGTGAGCCAGTTGTACTCTCTCACAGAATGTTCGGGGGCCAGTTGTACATGTACTTTGCGTGTAGAGCTAGAAAATATCGAGGTTGAATAATTCATTTAACCAAATGTCCAAAGCTGAGAGATAGTTTATATCATGGATCATCTTACAAGAGAAGCATCAATTCATCACATCTAAACTAAAACATTTAATCCGTTATCAAAGTAGTTGTCATTGATTTTCTGTTGCGTGACTGCTCAATTGCAGATCTAGCCTCCCTCTTCTGTTTTCTACGCATATACTCTACTACAATACTTTATTCTACCTTTTTGGTACTTCAAACCACTCCACCCACAGTGAAATCAAACATGTCTGCTAACCTCTCCTGAGCTCATTCCTCTATTGCAGGACCCCAGTAACAGATTGCACTAAATGGAACAATAGTTTAATAATTTTGCTGTTACTGAGCACAGCTATAGCTAGCTAATGTGTACTGATGTGTGTTTTGTGTTGCTGTGCTGTGAAGTAACAGCTGCTGGGATAATGATGTGCGAGGAGTGAAGTAATGTGACAATGGAGCTGGAGGAATGTCGCAGCAGACTGTTTGCCTCTCCCTAGTGTGCTATTCCACTCAGCGGCTCTCCACAGCACAGGGTCGGCGGGCTGGTCCCAGTGTCTGTGTGTGTGTGTGTGTGTGTAGGTAGGTAATGACCTGAATGGTTTCATGTAGACTACTAATGCAGAGCTCATTACAGTCCACTTTGCGTTGGGAAATGAGCTGGGACGATGGCAGGTGGTTTACTGTCGAGGCACGCACACACACATTAGACGGTGATAAAAAAATGTGAGGTCTGAAGAGGTGCACATTTTAACAAAACAAACCAAACTGTCCAGCCCTACTAATTAAGCAACTGTACAAGTGTAAAGCATTAAAAACCGCATTGGTAAAGCTTAAATCGAAGAAATAAAAGGATTGATGACAGAAAAATCTTTTTTCATGTAACCTCAGCACATTCTCTGCCTTTCACTTCAGTTCAACCTTCTTAGAAAGCCTGGATGTTCTTTTCCAGCCAAGCAGATCAGTATTTACCTGCTTTGGTTCTTCATCCATATTAGATGGGTGTGTTTTCAGCTTGAATGCAACAGAAACACAGCCAAGGGAAGCTTTGCCGCGGAGTCTGTCTCAACTGTCTCTGTGTTTTTGTGACATACGAATACACCATTATGTCTGCAATCTGTTTACTGTGGGAAGGCTGCTGCCAGCACCAGCTGGACAGGTTACTCTAGCCTGGTTTGATCACACTGATATTCCCTGTGTTTGTTTGTAAGATACTTTTGTTGTCCTCTGTGAAATTATTTCCTTAAAGCACATCTTTCAGTCTGCTTCATGTTGGAGAGGAGGAGGAGAAGCAGGCGACAAACTGCCTTTAAAATCCAAATGAACTTCAAAAGAACAGTGGGCTTTTTACCACAAGGACCGAAACAATTTTAGTCGTTCTCTTTTTCCTTGCTCGTTCATTGCACCTCTCTGTCGCCATATTTTGTCATCCAGGTTTTGTACGTGAAATATAACTCACAAACGACCTTCACCCTAAAGGCTACCTGGACAAGATAGCGGGTCAACTGGTGAACCAAAACAGATGAAGGTGGCTGAGGGCATGCATGTGTGTGGCAGTGTGTTTGTGTATGAAGCCATAGGTCACGTCTTTGAAGTAGTACCCTCCTCTGCAGTGGGCCTCGTGGGGTTTTGAGGGGAAAGGTCAGCATCATATTTCAGCTAACCTACAGAACACAAGGTGATCCACATACACAAAGAAACCATCAACTAAACCAATATCAAAACCAATTCCAAAGTGGAATTTGTACCCTTCCCCTGTAGAGCGTTGTGATTTGCTCCAGCAGTTAAATCACTTTGTGATACATGGCTCATATTATAGGATTCAAAAGGTGCTGTCAAACTAACATCCATCTGTCTTTCACTTCAACGCAATGCAAGACCACTCAGCTGAATAAAATAATTCAAGAATGTCTTTCCAGCTTGGGTTTGGTCTCTCAGGTCAGAGTGGGTCTTTGTTCAACTTTGTGAACCTTTGACCCATGAAAACACTAATGTATTCTGTTTGGGAAATTTACTACACCTCACCATGTCACAGCTAGGCAAGCCTCCTACTACTGATTTCTTTTCAAAAACTCACACTACAGACGCCTGCAGTGGAAATGATAGCCTCTCAGTGTGAGCAGGCTCATGGCGTCTCTTCCACGATAGCTCAGTATGTGGAAATTACAGTTCTCGGCAATGATGAATGCCGACTGAAGCTCCTTTCTCCTGTGGGTGTTCCAACACTAGGAAATGTTAAATACCCTTTCCCTTCTCTCATTTATCCTCCCCTCTGCCCTTCTTCCTCCCACACACAGGGGACTAACATCAGGGCAGGAAGTCCTCTTTTACTAGGCTAAATGCTTTAATTAAGCCCTCCGACCACTTGGGAAGAGACAAAGAGGTAATGCCATCAGCCTCATTAAAGCTTTCTACATTTGCACTCTGCTCTACCACATGTGTACTGTCAACGGATTCTTAACTAACCTAGGTTTGTGTCAGCACATAGATAAATGTAAGAAGAAATGTTAGAACAACCTGGAGAGGCTCATGCACTTATATAAAAAAAAAAATCCCACAGAAGGTTTTGAAAATACACCAAGTATGGTTCTCATAAAACCGCTCTAGCCCATGTACTCCAGTGATTCACTCACTAGAAACAGAAATCTTTTGGTCCTTTGGGTTCCTCTGACTGATATTTGCATCACACGGTTTCTCATTGAAACCTCAAAGGTCTTCCATCATGATTTTCATTTGATAAGGCAATCTCAGGCCTGTTGGGGTTGAATGCACAGAAGCCAGAGCAAAGATAGGTCTGCCAAGCGGAGTTTGCACATTGAATTTTGCAAGTAACAGCCCCTAAGAATATAATGAAGCAATGTATTTGTCAGTTAACATCAAGGATTTGAAAGTAAATTGAATGCAGAGTCTTGGATATTAATATGCTCATACAATATTGAAATAAATGTGCTTTTAATGAGCAGTTTAACTTAGCTGAACCCAACAGGTACAACATAGCACAACTACACTACACAATAACATCCAGCCATGATGCTGGCTTGATGCTGTGAACTGTATCTGAATGCAAATAATTGCACTTCTGATTTTTTAAACCTCTCTGATACTTGAGAATTTTTACTTCAGTCCTAGTGGGATGATACAGCAGAATTAAACCCCGCTCACAGCAGCAGTGACTGTGACACACAGCTCGTGGAGGTTGTTAAGGTACTTTAAAAAACTGTCTGATTGTGACAGTTTGTGTCAAACATCAGACTCTTTCTCCGAGTTATAACTCTGTCAAATCAGAACACACCGACCCGAAACACGATTTTTATATTCAATGTCACATACATTTTCCAAGGCTTTATTATCTTAGATGTCCATCATTGAGGAGCTATAGATAAAGACAATAGATCACCATCTTATAACTGCAGAACCTGCTTGAGAATCATCATGTTTTTAAGTTCTTTGGTATGAAAATTAAGCAGTGATATTTGTCTATATCTTACAAACAGGAACTACTAATAGTTCATCTGGCCATGGCAACATTAAACTTCTTCCTTTGATACTTTGTGAACGGTGGGGGGGACATTTTCAGACCTGATCAACTACGGGCACACAGTGCACTGTCCTTTACTGCTCAGCCAACATGGCAATGAGACCCAATAATGTTAACATAAGAAATCAGATCTTCTTAAATCTGTAAATAGATTTAGAAAATAAAGATCACCGATAATACGTATCATGATTGTTGTGTAATTTTCTTAACCACCATCCAAATATTTTGTATTGCAACAAACATAGTGCCCCTGAATTTAGTGAGTACCTTCATGGAAGAATAAACCCTTTCTGCTCTCTTTAACTTGCATTTTATACATTGTTGTGTGTGTGTGTGTATAACCAGATGTCAGAGTTCTGACTACATCGAGTCTGGCTGCTTTGTTTTCACAAACCTCCTGAAGGTCATTCAGTGATAATGCTTTCTGAGACAGTGTTGTTCTGTTGTTCCCCTCAGGCCTGGCCAGAGCAAAGTCGGTCCCCAGCCATACTTACTCCAACGAGGTGGTGACCCTGTGGTACCGGCCTCCAGATGTCCTGCTGGGATCCACAGACTACTCCACCTGCCTGGACATGTGGTGGGTACTCCTAGCCCCTGACCCCTGAACCCCCACCCCATGCTCTCATCACCTGTGTAATTTATCTTGGATTTATTCAGCTAGCCCCATCTAGATTTAGATCTCTTTTTTGTAAGTGGAAATCAGAAAATAAATCATGAAGTAGACAAAAACACATTAAAACCCACTTATCTGTAGCTCATCCTAACCTGAGGGTGTCTTCCCTGTTGTATGCTGGAGATTGAATCTCTGTTGTGAATCGCCTTAGTTTTTTTCTTCTTCTTCTTCTTCTTCTTCTTCTTCTTATCTAATATATCTCCTCAGTCACCCTTCATCTTCTGCATCCTTCCTCCCACTGACAGTGTGGATCTGTGGAAGCACAACCATACACATTCTTCACATTCACATAGAGACTGAGCTGCTACCAATGAGGATAAAACACCTACCAGTATTTGATTGAACTCTTACTTGTCACTGCTGGACTCAAGTGGGCACCAGCAGGACAATTGTAAAACATAATTACATGCCCTCCATGGTGCCATTCCAGTGCTGAAATGTGATGTAGTGAGTTAGTGGCCTCCATCTAAGTGATTAAATGGTTAGTAGTTCCCTGTGTGTTTGTATTACAGATGTATAGTAATTGTATCATCATAGAGCCATTTTAATCTTAACCTGATTAACCTTAATCTTAATCTTAATTGTGTTTGTCTTAACACTTGTCCTGCCTTGGTGTTATGATGTAGATATTGTCTTAAATCAGACTTTTTACTTTTCTTTCTCTGACATATAGCGGAAAAAAAAAACTCTTCATGCCTAAACAACAAGACAAACAGATGAACACAGAACCTTTTAAATAAATCAAGAAAAGATCAATCAGCAGTTATCTTGCTCCTAAGATTTAATTTGTATTACTGAGACAGTCTTTCCAGATTTTGAATATTTTGACTCTGATGGAGATGCTGAAATACATGAAATTATATCTGCCTCATTTTCTGGTCTTCTCACAAGCTAAGACTTTAAATCTAGCTGAGCAGAAGTGCTTGAACAGGAAATGGAAAATGATTAAGAATGGAAGGAATGGAGGAATCTGTTTCGCCTTGTGGAACGGCCATTGTCCATGTATAGTGTCTCTTACATCAGGGTGTTGGACTCTCAGTCAGCCGTGGTGACCCATTCTGCCTGGACAGACAGTCAGGGAGATGCCATGAGCCCCAGCTGCATTCTCCAGCATCCAGTTTAAAAACAGTTGAGGCCTTCAAGGGAGGGAGATAGTATGACTGCTTCAAGGATTTTCAGGTGGACAGATCCACAGGGTGGTGTTCCATCCCTCTGAGAGTCACCATGCGACACACACACACACAGATACACTCCTGGTCACTTAGGAGGCAGTCTACCATGAAAAAGCATCTCTTGCAGGACCAAAAGGTTGTGCCGATCTGTCTTCCTGCCATGAGAAGCATCCATCACTGCAGCCTACAGGTTACGGGCTGCCATCTGTGAGGAGGGAGGATGTGATGGAAGACGGGGAAGGAACTGCTCTATTTTTACCTTCCTTAGCACATCACCCAGCTCTCACACATGTCTGTCAATCAGAGTCAATGCTGAAATCACTCGAGTGTGATCATGCAAAGATTAATGTACATGTTCAGTTATGGTAGGCTTCACTGCAGAACATCTCTAACCTAAACTGTGGTTAAGCTGAAGTCATTCTCTGCTACTCAGCTCCAAGCCCACTAGTTCTCCATACAAATTTAGAAAAATGGCTCATAAATATATCGTTTTGATTTAAATAGCGGTCAGATTTTTGTCTGCTCAAATTAATTTATTCTTTTTTGCCAAAAATATATTTTTAATATATTGTATTATATATACAATAGACAACAAGTTCTCCTTCTTCTTCTTATCATCATTATCATCATTATTATTATCAAACGGATTCTCTAATTTCAACTTGATCTCCTGGTTGGCCGGTCAGTTTGAGTAAGAGCTTCGACTTCGTGTTACTAGTGCGCAGCAGTTTAGTGGAATCTTGTTTATTTCTGTGTCCCTCCCACAGATGTGTTTTGTGGTGTGAAATGTGTTTGCTGTGTGCCTGCGGTGGAGGTTTTCTTCTCGGCCAGGTCTGCTGCCGTCACCAGGGTTCATTATGTGTGTGAGCAAACAGGCCTGTACTTACTGAGGCTAATTTACTGTGTGCTAAAACTTAAGGAGCACAGCTGGCCCCGCTGACTGACTAATCTGCTTTAACAGTCACAGTATCTCTGACACTGTGTAATTATGAAAACAACAGCGTTAAAACACTGTGCTGTATGTGCTCTGATCCAGCAATTATATTGAGCGAATGAAACAGAATTAAAAAGAGGAAATTTACGTTATTAATTTGTGTTATTTAAATAGTGAGTGATTTCGATAAGTTTTGTTTTGTTTTGTTTCTTAAAAAAAAAAAAAAAAGACGGAGATATTGCGTTTTAGAATATTTTCAACATTATCTCATGCACATGAAAGTATATAAATAGCACTCCACTTCTAAGAACGTTTTGCATGTCACTTTTGGTTTCATACAGAACTTGAACTGTGGTCTCCTGGGTTAAAATCACACTTTGGCCCATCCGCCATCCCAGAGTCCTACTGTTTATACTGTCATCTGACATTATTTTCTTTGAAAGAAAAACAACACAATATTCAGTCTTGTCTGCTATTATATAAGATCATAGAAGACAAAATCCCATCACATTTCCTCTGCTCTTTCTTATAAGATAAAAGCTTCACTTTGCTGTCTACTTTATGTGTATATGCAGATAAATACATATCTATATAAATGTATACATTCCCACTGAACAGAAATACACTGTGCAGTACAATTAAGAAACACATTTCCACCTATTTTTTCTGCCAAATTTCAATATGGCTTATCTCCACCACATGTCTGCTGGCTGCCTGTTGTTCCTAATAAATAAAGAGCTCATGAGGGCCGTGCAGCAGCAAGTAGCTTTTTTTTCTGCTGCTTTCAGATGTGTAAGATACCTTTTATTGACGTAAATTACCTTGCTCATGTCAGGGTACACCGATATTTTACCTTAACGTCACAAGTCGCTTCACTGAATCATCTCGAGGCTTTCACGCTAACTGGATTGTAAAGTATTTTAAAATCATGATTACACAAAATAACACAGAAGCCGACTGCCATGATGAAAAGAAAGCAACGGATAAATCATGGTGCTTTCCACAGGTCCACGGTGAGAAAGCTGTTTAAAGACATCCTGTCCTGTCTTAATATATGGGTTACTGATAGTGGGTGCTAGTTACAACATGCTTGCTTTTTTGCTTTCCTGATATATATGAAATATACCAACTTAACATATCTGTTGTTTGCAGAAATGTACTGTATAAAACTCATTTTTTCCTCCTGGTGAGTAGGCTGTTATTCGCTGCCCAGTGTGTGACCCACCTTTTCTGTTTCATGTAGTCACACAGTCACATCATCATTCAATGTCAGATGTAAATCACAGAACTGCGCTGACAGCAAGCCGATAGAAAGGCATCACCCTATAGACAGAAACTGTATTGTTTAGAAGCTGACCCTTGTCCATACTCACGTTCAGCTAACAGAGCTAGTCTGTATGCTCCAGTGGAAATACTAGATGTTGAGGTCACAGCTGTGTCATTGAGATGGATAGTTCCTTGGTGATACAGGATCTCATTCACAGCCAGCTTCAGGAACGTTAAAATGGAAGGAATGTAGAAATTTTGAGGGGTGAATTTTGAGCAATCTTTCCGCTCAAAATTGTGTGCACTGAGCCAGAAAGTGAAATTGTCAGGCAACAATAGCTCTTTGACAAATGAGCGCTGGCAACAGTTTACACGCGCACACACGCGCGCACACACACACACACACACACACGTACCTGCTTTGCTCTCCTTCTTTACTGGACTTGATATTTCTCAGTGTAACAGCTTCTCACAGGGTTGCACCAATCTATACAAAGAACCAAACCTGCCTTTGTTAAATTCCATTTATATTTTTCAGGTCATTGCGTGATACTATTACTATTATTACCGATGGTATCAGGACAAATAAAAGCAACTTACAATTATGAAGCTGAATAAGCTACCAGAGACAGTATTGAATGGGAGGCCTTATCAGTTGTTGTTGTCTCTTTAAGGGGAGTGGGCTGCATTTTCATTGAGATGATCCAAGGAGTGGCTGCCTTTCCTGGAATGAAGGACATCCAGGATCAGCTGGAGAGGATATTCCTGGTGAGTCTGTAAGACTACATTGTCTGTGTGATTGGTTTGTGTGTGTACTGATGGCAGCTATTGTAGAAAATATCCTATCCTGAAGCATAGTGTTTCTGGGTGTGCTTTCAGGCCAGTACCAGCAGGAACAGGGCTGAGTACTGATACAGGTCTAAATACCCGAGGTGCAGTGCTGGATTTCACTGTTAGTAATACTAACACTTTTCTTTCTCTAAAGCCTTTTTTCTTAAAGCAACACAAACAAATTAAAAGAACTTTGTCCTAAATGCATTTAAATTTGGATCCTGCTGATCAGAATTCAGTCAAGTCTGAGTATGTTCATTCCGAGTTAAGCTCTGATACGATGATTCACCATGGCAACGGGTAAATAAAGAGCAGAGCCTCCATTTTAATCCTGTGGAGCTAGAATTATGAATGCATCCCAGTGCCGACCCTGACATTTATCCTAAGTTCTTACTATTTTATTTTATTCAGCACAGTCTACCTATTAATTGTTTAAGTGGAATTTCTTTAATAAACGATAAAATTCCAAAATCCCGCTTAATTCAGCTGTGACCTGTTGGAGATAAAATACAGCAACTGAAGAGAAAATATCACAGGCTAAAAGTCCAATTATGTGTGGTTTCTACACACACACACAGGCCCATGAATGTCATTCAAGTTTCATTTGAATGCCACAGTGTTGACCAGGTGTATCCACCTGTGGCCAGAGTCTGTTTCAAACTGGCTGGCCTCCAGCAGGATGTGACACCACATGTCACTAAAGCACTTATCTTCTCAAAATGCTTACGGGAATGCTATAGTCACATCAGCAGAGTGGTTTTAAATGAGATGAAACAGGGTATGCAGCATAAATGCAAAGCTGAAAGATCAGCAGGAGCTGTTGTTAGTCAATCAGTACGGACCAGTCCCAAAGGAACATGGCTGGAACATTTCTGCCTTGTACAAGTGAACAGTCGTACATAATTACATATACTTGTGTATCTGTGCAAGAGATTGTAGGGTGGCTTAAATATTTTAAGGTGAAGTGAGCTCTCATGAGTTGCCTACCCCCCATATAATTTCATCCCCAATCTCTTAATTGAAGCAGAGTGTAGCAGGGCAGACATAATGGATTTATATTCATAGGCTGGAGGGGCCTGAATAATTAATGTAGAAAATTATAGAAGAGTATGAAAGGGTTCGACTAGGGAAGAAGTCAAGTATGGAGACAAAGGATGTTAGCTGCTGTTTGGCCCCTGGGCTGAAGGCTAAAGATACGCATCTGAGAATGGATGGATTTTGGATGAAGGGATGAGGAGAGATGGAGGAAGCCTCGCAGGCAGGGGGTCTTTCACAAAGCATGGAAACCTAGCAGGAAGAGAGGGAGATGAGGAAAATGCTTCTTATTGATTGTCTTTTATGCCAGAAGGGAAACGTGGGGCTTCCTGCACACATCGGTAAGAGCCCTCAGTGATCCTAGCTCCTCTCTCAGTCACAAAGACACACTGTGATAGGACGAGAGAGGCCCAACAGTAGGATGGCCGCTGGCCAGACTGACAATGAGGCTCAGCTGCACACTGCTTCCCCACAGAGGCTTTCCAGTTTATTTATTTATTTATTTATTTTTTTTGGTACTCTCTGGCACCATTATGGAGGACCATAATCAAAGAACAATTGAATGTATTTTAACCATTTCTCCATATATAACAGGCTCAATAGCCTGAATGCCTGAAAGAATGCCTAAGTAACTGATACAAGATAATTTGGTGTCACTGTAGGGAGAGGGATTTTGTAATAAGTCAGAATGACTAGTCTAGGAAGGTAGATCAGCAACACGATCACTAGAGTAAACCGTAGTGACACTGTGCCTAAGGTCTGATTAGGTTGAGGCACAAAAACACGTTTTGCCCTGTAACACCTAGTGTTTTTTATGACAAACACGGTCAGACACAGGGTGGCACGGGGGCGTTGAACCCTCACAGTAAGAGGGTTCTGGATTGGGTTCACAGTAAGAGGGTTCTGCAGTGCTGACTCTAAAGTCTGCAGAAATTCATACAACATTATAAAAGGCATTTCAAATTTAGAAAGACTACAAGACATTTAAATGCATTGAGGAGCTCATATAAACACAACATTAACTTAACTTTCTTTGATATCCCAGCTATTTTCCCCTGATATTTTTATTCAAATGTACCTTTGTTTAGAACAAAACACTAAATATTCCATGCCTAGAAAATGCAGATAGGCCAAACTGAAAATCATATTCTGTGTTTTGTGTTTGTGTGGATTCAGCTGTCAGCTAGAGCTAGAAGAGACAGATGAATATGGAAATGTGGAGGTTTGCGGCTTGGCGAGACGAGGTGTGATCACAAAACTAGCCCACCTGTCAGAGCATGCCTGATGCTGACATTTCCATCCATCCTGCCTGCTCTGCGGCCCTGTGGGTCTGCCGCTGGGCTGTCACACGGGTCAGAGTTTGGATGCACAGCCTCAGAGGCTTATGTGAAGGGCACCATCAATGAATTATGCGGAGTCAGAAGCATCTTAAAGGCCATGTTGTTTGAAGAGAGGAAGGGAAAGGTCAGCTTCCATCAGTGTTTGAGAGGCACCCTGCCAGGAGTTGAGTCTGCACATCGGGCACATCGTTCGCAGGGCTAGAATGTCATAAGGTGGCCTAGAGTTTCTCTCCTGTTAGCCAAACCTTCAGTCTAATGGGGCGTTGGTATTCTTGTGGAAATACAAAGGTTCATGGTTGTTCTGCAGTTCAGTGCCGCTGCTCACCACATCTGAAGGTTAATATTTTATGACAGAAGTGTTCTAGTTTGACCTCAGTATTACTATAATTCAGTGTTGCATAGCTTAATTCATAAATATACTGCAATAAAAGTGCAACCCAACAGGAAACACCTGTTCGGAGCATGAAAAGTGCATTCTCGAAAGGCTCAGTCGTTCACAAGCAAGGGGCCACTGACCACTTTGTCAAACATATATTGTATAAAGGATATTACTACTTGGCTCAAGAACATTTTGTAAAATTGCTGTCAGTAAACACTGTTTGTTTGCAAATAATTACATTCTGTTAGAATCAGGGTTGTGGGAAAAGAAAAATCATACACTGTATAATAATATAATAATAAGTTTTGCAAACCTGGAATCTCCATCCACAGTAATACATACACATAATACTTGACCGAGTCATTAACTATGTTGACTGAGATCTCTGGGTGCATTGACAATGCTGGCCAGGAAACATGAGCTGTCAGACAGTCAAACAGGCTGTCAACAAACTCTCCCAAGGTAAATCTAACACAATTTGAAGAAACACCAAAATGGAGCGGTAAAATTCTTACCCAAATTGTTTGTTAACAGTCACCACTTACCGCTTTTACACAGTTTCCCTCAGTAATGGGAAACTTTTGCCAGCATTATGTTGATACTGACTTCTGGGTTAAAAAAATATCATAACCAATAGAAACATTACCAAAATAACCGCTCCTTTAACTGGAGCAGTCAGTTGAAATATTTGTTACACTCTGAATACTTTTGATCTTTTAAATTGATCAGTAATTAAAAATGCACCATAGTACATGCGGGTATATTAACATATCCATCCATCCACCCTTCCATGCATTTTCTGCTGTTTATCCTGGGTTGGGTCATGGTGACAGCTGGCCAAGCAGGGTGTTCCACATGTCCCTCTGCCTAGCAACATTGTCCAGCTCCTCCTAGGGGATCTCAAGATGTCCCCAGCTAGACTATAATTTGATCAGCAAAAGAGCTGTAGCACCTCTCGCGGAATAGTCTTAAACGCATCATTTTGTTAATTTACTACCAGCAATTGAAAGTTTTCTAGTGATAATTACTTGTCAGGAAGGATAAAGCAGCCTCCACATGGGTGTATATTCCATGTGCCATTTGGTGTGAGATTTTTTTTTACCTCCTCCCCGGTGTTAATTACAGCTCCACATACTTTGTCTCTTTCAACCCTGTGATAATGAATGTCCTGTCCTGTTAGACATCGTGTGATGTGAAGTGTTTTTCTGGGTGATGGTAAGGTGATCCCTTCCCCCTGTTTTAGATCCGGTTAGTGTGCCGTTTGAGTTTTGTTTGGTGTACAGGAAGAAATTGTTTTAATTTGTATCGTTGATGGTTTTACACCAGCATGCTGTCCATAGAGAGAAAAGAAAAACCCGCAGCTCTTTTTCTTCACAAGCCTCTGCTCATCACTAATGAAGCCATTAACAGTTAAACAATGAATCATGCTCCTGTGGCAAATGGATAAAAAAATAAATCCTCAAATGGCTTTTCTGTTCTCTACTTGTTTGTTAAACCAGTTTGTTTTTTTCGCCATTTTTCTTCTGATACCACACCTCCACAGTGTTATTATCCTTGACAGCATTAAGGCTGTGACACTTGCTGGGCTTATCATCATTCCTTCGGTTTGGGTGAGGGAGACATGAAGACATGCTTTTATTCATTCAAGGCGTCTGCTTCATACACATGCGGGTGTCTTTAGTAATGAAATGAAGAATGCATGTTGTGGCCTGTGTATTTCTTTCAATAAGTGTTAGCCTGGTTTTGTGACTTTTTTACCCCCCCACCCCACCCCAACTGTCTCTTTCACACACACACACACACACACACACACACCGCTGTAAGAATGTCTGTATGGATTAAAGTTCTGGTAGATGAGGCCAGGCTCAGGCGAGCTGGTTAACTGGCTGTCACCACACAAAAGATTATGTCCGCTGGAAGGACTGGATGAATATGGACAGGTCTATCTGCAGGAAATGGCCTGTCAGGCAGAGGTGAGTGTGTTGCTGTACAAGTGTGTGTTTGTGTTTCTACTCAAAAGACAACGAGCTGCCTCCTTATATTAGTGTGACTGAAATAGCTGTTTGTATGTGAGCACTGCCAATTTGACAGCCATGGATAATATGTTAGCTTACTGTATGTTTGCATATATATGACTTGTTATTTACACCAACATATTGACTAAGTTTACCTGATTATAATAATCTTATTAGTCAGATTAGGGCATTACTGTAACTGAGATGCTTATGTGTTGCTTATAGCACTGCAGGACTGTTTCATTAATATTCCTGTTTCCATGCAGCACAGCAGAGTCTCATTAATGGTCTCATAGGTGCTACTTCCACATTGCACATAAATACGTTTATAACACATAACATATGAATTTCCCCATGCATATATGTCGATACTGATATATTGGTCAAGCTATCATAAGATATAGCACTTTCAATGTGTGTTTTCAAACTGTGCTGTTCCTTTTCTGATGACTTACAAAAGTGTATGAACCTATGTCATCAAATGTATTTACTCTGTCCTGGCCTTCAGTGCTGTAACTGAAATAGGAGTATGCATATGATTTTCTGGTAATTCTTCCTCTGTCCCATTAACTTAATGTGTTTACATGGGCTGTGCTAGAGCTAGCTTTAAATACGCTGAAGGTCAGCTTCTAAACGCATTCATGGCATGACTCCAACAATGTTGGTTAGTCAGTCCAGACTCAGCAACAAGTATTGGAAGGATTGCTCAGAAATTCTGTACAGACATCTATGTTGCCCCTAGGATGATTTGGAATAACTTGTAGCTGCATTACCAAGTTGTAATCTGTCCAATACTTCATTTATTGACATTCCCACCCTGTTTAAACTGTACTTTGTGTTTAGTGCACAATAGCAAATGTTAGCATGCTAACACACAAGACTAAGGATGTAACCAAGACAAACAACAGAAGTAAACAATGGATTTGTTTTGGACTATTTTCAGTGGTGAATATGCTCTGTCCAGCAGCAGGACAGTGTGTATGGGACTGACTCCAAGTAAACTACACTAAATGTGTGTTCACATTAATGAAGGAACATGTCACCCAATGCAACAGTGTGGCTCATTAACATGTTTTTACTCAACAACAATGAGATGTGATTAACCAGGCTTTGGATACACACACAAAATACCTTGTAGGATATATTCACTGTTGGTTTGGAGCTTTTTACAGATTTTCACCAGACTTAACCATGAAATGGTCTTCAGCAACCAATAACTTTCATGCTATTGCCGTTATGGAGCCTTTGTTAAAGAGTCCCCTTACAATAGAACCATCTGAACATTTTGCTATAAAGAACTCTGAAAGGGTTCACTGTAGCAGCAGAAGTGTCCTCCAAATGGTGCAAATACCCATTTTCTCTCTTTAGAGACCCTGTTTATTTAGAGTGTATTCCTGCTATGAGGAGTAAGCCAGTGCACATGTGAACTGATCTTCCCCCAGGAGAGAGCAAGAGGCTGCTGGGGAGATAAATAATGCCATTCACCAACAGCCGCTGTGTCACTGACATGAGCATCCATCTGCTGAAACCCAGACAGGATAGACAGGGCTTACTGAACACATTCCACCAGGTCGCAGTGGGAGACAGCTGATCCACTTGGCTCTGGTTCTGATCCGTTTGACCCCTGCCTGGAGGTGACCCCAATCTGCTTGGCTTGTGAGGGGGTTGGAGAGCAGCTAGGGTTGGGACTGGGATTTTCAGAGCACAGGAGGAGATGAAGCCTGGGGTCAGCATTAGGACAAAGACAGAAAGTAGAGGTAGGAATGTGGATTAGGCAGGGGTGGGATATAGCCAGGACTGGGGTCAGTATTTGTACTTGCTTGGATTAACGAAATGATCCCTGAGGGAACAAATGCAACTTACAAACCTGCAGGTGCCCAGAGTCCTAAGGAACAGAATTTAAACAACTGAAACTACACAATTTCTCTGACTTAAATGATAAGTTCAGTGATTATTTGCATAAAAGCTTTTGTCAAAGCTGGACTAGTGTTTGCAGTTACCTATACATTCATTGCCACAGTAACAAAGCCAAAGACAAGCCACCAGTGCTTTATGGAACTGGTGGGACAGTAGGATATTTAAGAAATATGATAAGGTGTAATACTGGAAAACTACAGTTGTCATTATTTACACAGCGTTGCATTCCACTAAGGTTTACCAGTTTCAGGTCCCAGTGTGGTACATGACTTACTGACCTACTGAGGCCTTAAAATTATCAATGTTGTCAGTGTGCAGCCTTTCTGTCTCTGCTCTCTGTGCCACTGTCTGTCGCCTGTTTTACACAGTGAGGTTGAGCACAGCACATATAATGAAACAGACGTTAGGATATATTTTACAGTTGTCAACCATGACAATGCTCATTATCCACAAGTGAATAGGGAGACAGTATGAACAATTAATCATCACCTGTTGAACAAGAAAGGCACAATTTTGCAGAAATATGATGTCTGCAGCCGCTCTGCCCACAGTGACTTGCTACCCTTTTAATTCACAATTAAAAACTAACACAAAAAACTTTTTTGTTTTGGTTGTTTTACACATTTTTAATGTGAAATTACCAAATGTCTTTCTTAAAAAATATTTTTAGGCCATTTAAATCACCTAATTTAGGTTTTTATTTTGGCTAACCTAACCAAAAGCAGATTTCAGATGTTTTTCTCCTGATCATGGTGGGCTGCAGGATTTCTGTGTGCCCTGACACACATAGACTCTCACTTAACAACTGGAATGAATCCCATTGTTTCTTATGAAGCTGTTCACTGTGATGAGTCTATCTGACCCGCTGTCAGTACGTTGGCTACCCAGACCTCTCTAATCTCTTCCTTCTCTCTCTGGCAACATAAGCAACATAATTAGGGGTCCCTGTATGAAGGTTAAACTTACTGTTTATATCTGGCTGTCTGGGTGGTCTGTAACTGAGCTGTCGGGGGGTCAGAGTATGTATGTCCAGCAGAATATGCATGCAGAGCTCAGGGTCGTGATCTGTGACCTCAGAGGAATTTCTCCTCAGCGGAACTCTCGCTCTCTCTCTGATTGCTCCTTCTTTCGGCACATGCACTCATACACACTGTGAGGTGAATACTGACCTAGACCTGCCCTCACTGATGGATTGCCATGTCCTCCCTTTCAGTATGCTTTTCATATGTCCATTACCGCGTCTGTGCTGACATTGGAATTCACTGTCCTTGCAAAGGGATTTTTCCATGCGGGTTATGGAGGGAGGAGAAAACGACAGCATCAGTCATTAGTTCAAAAGTCAAACGTGGTCAATCTTTTCTAATAAAGAGAGCAGTGTGATCTATCTATCTATCTATCTATCCATCCATCCATCCATCCATCCATCCATCCATCCATCCATCTTAAGACAAAACAATTGACCTGTTATAGAATGCTGAAACCTCACAATACCCGCAGAGAAACTTTTAGAAGATTTTTCAGTGTTCATATAGACACTTGACTATTGTTTTAAGTCCAACGTGAAAAACTGACCCTATAGTTTCTGTTTAAGTGATTATCACTTTCTTTCAACAATCATTATCCAATCTTCTTTAAGGAATATTCTACCAATTTAGCATTGCACTCCTGTAACATTGTCAAATGTGATGATAAGGATAAAAATTGATGCAGCAGAACTAAATATGTTGTCCTTTTTTGTTTCATTCATTACTTATTTCATGACAAAATGTGGTGCATACATTACCCATAATGCAGTTTGATCGTTGAGAGTTGGGTTGGAGATTTGGGTGTGTTATGCCAGTAATGGCTGTAGTCTTAAACCTCTAGGCTCAAGCAGAGATGAACTCTATTCCCCCAGATTTGTTTTATCTTCTAATTTCCTCAACCCCAGCCAGCAGTGACTCGAATGACATCTCTTTCGGACATTTATCAAACTTCACGCAGCTCCCACTGGATACAAAAAAGGCTTTATACAATTTCCCTTCACATATGTAGCAATACTCCCTCATAAAATGCCTACAAACAGAATTCAGTGTTTAAAATCTGTGGATTTCCCCTTTAAACTGTGACAACAAGGGTACTTAGTAATCTAAAACTACAATGCATTAAGCATTCCCTGAAACTAGCCAATCCTTAGTTGTCATGGGGTCAGATCAGAAAAAAGCTTTGCTAATCACGATTTATTATCTTTGCTATTATGACCAAATGTATATTCATACATGAAAATTTAAAAGCAAAATGTCACATGTTTCTGAGCACACTGTTTGTCTTTCACAAGTCATTTCTTCTATGGCTCATACACCAACCAAAAATCCGTTGCACCATAAAAGACTCATCGTCATCCTAGTCTCACTGGCATTTTGTATACGGAGGAGGAGGGTTCAAATGTAATTTTTGTCTTAAGAGGATTCTCCACCTGCGGGGTAACCGCCTCTGCATCTCCAGATCAGTCAGACAATATGAGAACTTGAGAGTTTGAGTCATGTAAACTGTGATAAATACATCTAAGATGATTTAATTAAACCCTTTCTGAAGCCACATAATTACAGACATTATAGGATCTGATGTGGGATAATATGTCATTCAATTCACAAACACAGTCCTGCCACTGCTTAGTTGAACAGGTATAATAGCTGTGTGATTATAACTAACTGCTGACATGTTTGTGACAAAGCTTTTGAGATTGTATACTTTTGCCATTGTGTTCCAGCTTCTTTAAGTTCATCCATCACAGTGTTTCATGTCAAATTTTTTAAAATTATAGTTATTAGCACAAGGCTGGTCGCTGGTCAAAACAAGGGAAGATAAAGTGCAGTGAGAAAGAGGTATGACAGTGACAGATTTTGTCGTTCTGGCTCTACTCCAACTTGGGATAGACTGATTGTCATTCTGGCTAATTATCTGATCCAATATTCAGCATTTTTCTGATTACCGTTATCAGTGTTTTGTATTTGTATCTCAAACTGCAAAGTAACTAGAACATAAAAGTTTTAAATACATGTAGTAGAGTTAAGAGGACAATATTTGCCTTCAGAATGTAGTACGCTGGCAGTGTAAAGTAGCAAAAATGGAAATACTAAAGTACAAGTACCTCAAAATTGACTTGAGTACTTGATTAAACTGTACTTAGATACTGTTCCATCGCTGGTTGTTCTAAATTTTGGCCTTTAAATAGTATTATTTTCACTGCAAATGTGTATCTGTTGGAATCAAATTTTGTCTGTCCTTCTCCCTTATTACTAACAAACAGTATCAGTGTCACCCCCGAAAAAAACATATCGGTCAATGTCCAACACATTATATTTTAAATTAAAAAGCGATGTTCATTACTGACTACTCAGTTTAGCTCTTTGTGAGCTGGTTTGATAGCTTCTGTCAGAGTGTGCGGTGATGTTTCAGCTCTTCTCCTACACCTCCGTCTATACTGCTACAACTCCTCCACCCCCCTCTGATGTCCTCATACAGACTTTGACATTCACACCAGCCACAAACCCACCCTCTGCCCTGCACTGCCTATCTTCACTTCAAAGGCCGCTGAACCTTTCCATCAATAATTTAGGCCGGTTTCATCTCCGTGGACCTGATTGAGATCTACTCACATGTCCTCTCATTCCCTGATGTCACCCATGTAACACTCCCACAACCTTTTCTTTCCCTCATAACTCATCTTGCCCACCCTTGTCTGCGCAAGACTCACCCATCCTGTTATGATCCTGCTCGTCCAAGATGAAAGGACAGTCTGCAACTCTCCTGATCAGTGATGTCAAACTCTTTTTTTCCTTTATTTGGTTTAGCTCTGCTTATAGTAAATGTTATTTTTGGTATGAAAGCAGATTCTGCCCACAGACCTCCCTCTTATTGTCTGGGCATGTTGGTGGCAGAGCAGTGGCAGGTATTCAGAGAAAGAAAACCCAAACAAGTAAGCATACACAGAGAACAGTTGCGGTCAGTCCTCATGAGGTGAGGTAAACGTCTCCATTTAATCATGTCGTATTTGACATTGCTGCTACCCTTCTATATATATATCTTACACATGAGAAGAAAAGGGAGAACAAGTTGTGCCAAAGCTGCATACTATTTTGGGTTATTTATTTTACATTTCAGAAAATGCAAAAAAAACACAAGCTCAATACAAAATTCCCTAAAACAAGAAAATGCAAACAACACACAGAAACATGCTGTATTTTGTTCCATCTGTAATTTCAGGTCTGTAATTTCATTCAAGCTGATAATGTATTGGTTAGTGAGTCACGTCAGATTGACTTTCAACAGCAATGGAGGCTATTAAACTATGCAGACAGCTCCCATGATTCCATGCTATCTCACTACATCATCAAATGACAACTTTTGTTTTCATTGGTTTGATTGAGAGGCAGAAATGACATACTATGTGTTCAAAGAATTAGTAGATAAAAGCTTTGATAACAGAAACCAATAATAACTCATGAATGACCAGATTGGCCACGAATGTCATCCCACTCCCTTCACTGTAGTTGGCTTTACGTTTCGCTTCCAATCCATAAAAACTCTGTAGAAATGACGAATGATACTCTCGCAGTACTGGAATATTGTGTCTAAACCCAGATTAAATTGATAACATTGGGGCTTTTGAGGTTTTATTTGAGAGAAGTTCAGCGTTTGATCTTGAAAATTACTCTCTTTGTCCGGACAGATCTGACTGTGGGCTCTCTGAAATTAGGCTCATAGAGCTTTACTGCCCCCTTGTGGTGTTTTTGTTGCTACACCAACTGTGACTACCATGAGTCAGTAACAGGCCAACAGCATGAGCTAAACAAGTCTCTGACCTTTTGTAAATTCCTCTGGTTTCCCCTACATTTCAGCTTGGTTATGGCATTGTAACCACTCTATTATGTATTTTCTGACTTTTTTTGCATACGTGGACTAGATACTGTTCTGCCATGGAAATATACCCTGTGATTCCTTCCACCCTTGCTTGCCTTTTTCTTTTTCTTTATGACTCAGCCATGCCAACTAGAGCCATCTGAATCAGATTTCACCCAGTGATCTCACAGCACGCTTTCACCCAGTGTTTGCACAAATTGTGCTTTAACTTGCCTTAAAAATCCAGCAGTTCCCTGAGCAGCTACTCTACTGTAGGAGTGTGCAGCATATCAGAGACAACTGGGCAATCTGGAAACTATTATGCTGCTTTGCTGTGATGGATCATGTGGAAGGCATGTCCGCTGCTCTGGGTTTTGTCATCATAAACCCAGGCGGTGCGTGAGAACTCAGCCAGCCTTTCCATAAAAGATGTACTCATCTTTGCATAAGCACTGAAATGCCTTTATTCCGGAAGTTCAAGTTGTCATGCAGCCAAGGTCATGGTGCCAAGTTAATCTATCTCTCTATTTCAAATGCTTAAGTTTTCTTCAGTATATGCTTTGACCTTACAAGTAATTTATGCAGTGATATTTTCGATGAATTGCTTTGTCTCTGTCCTCAAATCTCAGTTGTTGACTTGTTTCTCGTGGTACATTTGTCCACTAAAGGCACATAGGAGCTGGCATATTCAGTTTTTATTTATTTGAAAATTGATGGAGTTTCTCTAAGACATTTATCTTCACTTTCTGATCTATGTTCTTGTTTTTTTTTTGTTTGTTTGTTTTCAGGTCCTTGGCACCCCATCTGAGGATACCTGGCCTGGTGTGAACTCTTTGCCTCACTTCAAACCAGGTGAGGTCTTTTATTGTGTTATAGAAAGTGACTATATTCTTGCTGTAAAGCCTTGCTAACCTCATTAACCCTCTGATTCATAACTAAACGAATATCAAAGTTAACATAGCTAAAGGATTAGCTAAAGTGTGGGCTAAGGTCTCTCAACATTGTGCATGATCAAATGTTAGCAAAAAGCTAGAATGTATCAAATATACGATGATACTATGGACTCCTTTATCAACACATGATACACACATACATTGCACATCTGAGCTATATAGGCTCCTTGCCAGCTTATTTTACACAATGCTGAATAACATCAGGTTTTATGCTAACACTTTAGCTAACATTAGGGATCAGTACACCATAACGTCTAGCTGTTCAGACAACTAAGTTATCTCTATCAGTATCTGTTCTCAGGATGAACGGTACTTAAACCACAAATGGTAGGTATACAATGTGATTACCCAAAAGTTATTATTTTAAAACTGACTTTGACATAGGTTGATCAGAAGTTTCTATATTTATTATTTACTAGAAAAGGGAGGAGCTTAAGACCAATGTTTTTGATCACAGGAGTAAGAGAACTATTTAATGAACACATTTTTTAATTAGCTTGAATGTATGACCCTCAGTCAGCTACCCAATGAGGATTTTCCTTCATCACAAGTACAAATATTGACACATTTTACTCAGATGATAATCATGTATGTAGTACACATTGTCTATACTGGATATTTTCATTTCAGCCAAGAACTCATTCAACCCTTAGCTAACATGTTAATATTGAGCAAATAGAGCCATCTACCAGGGTCACTTTTTTCCAAACCCGATCATCAGATTCACCCAATGGGACAATCTACCAAAAGCTCACTGTACTCCATTAATGCAGCAGCAGCAGCAACAGCAGGAGGAGGAGGAGGAGAAGGAGTGGGGGTGGCAGCTCTGCCAGGGCAGCCATGCCCTCTGGGAGCTCATTAGGGCTTTTTAGAGGGAGCATGAATAGAGGGACTACAGATTAGTGTTAACTTATGGAGAGAAGTAGAGTTGGAGTGGAGGACAGGGGACAGGCGAAGATGGACATAAAGAGGGCTAGAGTGCCGGTGTGAGGCAGTGAGACATCACAGAGCTATGTGACCCAGCCTTCCTTCTCCAGTGGCCAATTAGGGACCGACTGGGGCGAACCTCATGGTCACAGGCACATGCAGCACATACAAATGTAATCTCTCATCATGTGACCATGGCGACAGTTGGCTCTTGTTTGCCTCTCACACACTGTGTCGAACAGCTGTGCTGCTGTCTGAGCCACAGACACACATACATGGGCAGCTTTGCCTCATTCTAGCCTCCGAGCATTGCAGCTGTTCATGTGATGTCTGCAGATCTGATGGTTACTCTTTCAACAAACAGAGGAAGATTGAAACGCTACCAGAGAAGATCTGGTAAAATGTAACCACATGATGATGCTCTTAAAGCGTCGCAAGCCTCAGAATGACAGTAGAAACAAATCAGAGTGTGCAGTAACTATTGCAGTCAGAATCCGTATGTTTGTAGGGAGCATCGGGAACAAGATGCAAAGGGATTATGATTTCCTGGTAATGTACACAATGCAGAAATGTTTAAAGGGAGGGAGCGTTTTTTTTTTGTGAATTTATTTATTCGCATATAACACACTCATAACGCATATAAGAAGATTTAAAATGTATGTATTTAGAGCCCAAAGATGTACTTTTAACCTCCTTTTAAATTGAGCTTTGAAGTGAACACAGGAAAATAAGGGATGTTCACAAAATACGTTACTTTTAAAAAAATATAATTATTTGCGCAATTCAACGGATGGATGTGATCTCTATACATCTGAATAATTTTGTTTTATCCAAATCCTGAAGTTTTTGCAATATTCCAATAGCCTAATATTTATTGTCTTAAAACATAAGAAGTTAGATTTGACAGAAGCAGTAAAATGCGCTCCACCCCAGAAGCTGCAGTCGGCAGCAGGTGGCAGTATTGCATCAAGTCTGGAAAACCTACCCATGACTGAAGATAAGTTTCCTCAGCACCGAGCTCCTCTGAGCTGACTCTTGCTTGTACACTTTTCCAAAACACAACAGCTGTATCACTCTTTGTGCTACGATTCATCACATTCTCACTCTAGCGTCTGCATGCACAGTACTTTCTGTACTTTTTTTTTTTTTTATTTAACCCAAACTTTGCAGTACATCTTTTAGGTTTGGATTTCAGACATAACCATGTGGCTTGACCTCAGAGTGGAGGCGCCACTTATATTTCACATTTCTGTGGTTATCCACAGATAGTTGCTCATATCCAGTCATATCTCGCTCTAGCTCTCTCCCTCTCCTCTACACTCTTATTGATATATTAGGTCAGGCTTTTACACCACATTCTGATCAAGATCAATTTATCTATGAACAGAATCTTTATTATGACATTGGGAACAACTATTATTCATACAGTTTTAATCTAAACATGTAATCTCACTAAGATCAAGATCTAATTTTCAAGTGACACCTATACAATACAGACATGCACACGGAAGATTGTAACGACAAACAACATCATAGACTAGACAGTAGTTAGCTTTAAAAAAATAATTCTGTAATATCTTAAAAGAAAGGTAAGATTTGAACATTCTTTTGAATGATTCCATTTGCAACAAGTTGCGAAAATCAGTTTTTCCAAGCTCAGTTTGAACATGTGGTGATGTTATATCAATGTAGTCATGTGCAGACTGAATTGCAGATCATACAATGGTGTGCAGCCGGCAGTAGGAAAACATGACTTGTTTCTTTGCTGAAATCCAAATTTGATTTTTAGTTTGTTTGTCAGTTGTTCCGCATGGGTAAAATTATTTAGAACTATTTTAATTTGAGAACCTCAGAGGTTGGAATCTGGACAGGAGGCAGGATACTCTTCAGTGACCTTGAAAGTACATTTTGTTTTGTTAGCATTTAAATCAACTTCATGTTTATTCAGTCATTTTTCTTTCTCTCACCTCTACTCTGTCAATGTCTGGGTATTCTAGCTGGCTGCTTTCACCTCTGGTACCCAGGAAGCTGTTGCCAGTTCAGGCCAGTCCTGACACTGAAGTGGTTGACTGGACCCACTGTTGGCTAGGCTGAAGGCTGAAAGTGAGAGACAGTTGGGTGGTTGGCTAGTAAGATTAGGCCAGCAGTGTGGGGGGTGGGCTAGCTCACTGGGTGGCTGGCTAGCTTGTGTGGTAACGAGATGGTTGGAAGCTCAGCCTGACTGTGTGTCCACATGGCAGTGTTGGATGAGATGAAGCGACCAGTGCAGAGCGTCACACGCTCGCAGCATAATAAACATAGCTGTGGAAACATGGAGAGACTGTCTGACCAAACTCTTCTCCAAATTATGACAATTTAATGTGGTCTGGCTTTAGAGCATAGGAACATAGTTTATACAGTGTTACTCAATGGTATTTCTGAAATGATATGAGCCACTCCTTAATTTGGCAAACTGATATACAAAGCAACACACACACAAACATGTGAACTGGTTTGCCTGTTGTCTCACAATCATCTTTAAAAATAAGTGTGGCTGACACAGCCAGCAGACCTTTTAATATGGCAAAACAGGAAAACCACAGGTGTAATTAATTACATTCATTATGGCTGGATTCTTTTAAGATGATCTGACACAGTTTCATGACTTTCTCAGGCACTTAAAAGTCTAGTGTGTAGGATTTAGGGGGACTTAAGGACAGAAATAGAGTATTCAAACAATTGAAGAGACCTAAATACTGGCAATCACAAACAACTTAAGGCAGAAACTTTGTTGAAGGATGGAATTAACCTTACTGTGTTTCATTATGTTACCACTGTACCGTTCCCCATCAGTACAGCAGTTGTTGTACAGTTCCATCCTCTCCACTGTTTCACCTTTTACAAAGAATACTTCGTTCACTAATGAGTTTTGTATTGATTTTTTCCCATTTTGTAGGTGTGTTTAAGTTAATGTCTCTTCCTGCACACACATTTTACATACATTCCAAATGAAAAGACTTTCAAGAGGGGATATGCCCTTTGAGCCACTGCAAGCTTTGGATATGAGGAAGTGTTGAGTATTATTGACTGTAGATTGATACTTATTAGATTAGGAAATGGTCAAATGTAAGCAACGGATTATACTCGGTGAATGAAATCAGCAAACTCAGAATGATATGCATGAAGTTATGATGAAGAATACATTATTAGAGCTGTATCAATATGTACTACTCCACACATACAATGACAGCTTGTGATGGACTATTCCAGCATATTATGAGTCCTTACTACAGCTGGCTGTTGAGGTATGTATAGGTCAATCTAGGTAGTCGTAATGTATTATAAGCCTATCAGTCAAGCCAGAATTTTTCTACTACAATTGTCTTGGTGTATCAGTGTTAATTAATGTGTTTAGTTTGAAGGTAGTTTGAGAACAGTGCAGAACATGTGAGATAAATGTACATAAACAAGATGCCAGGTGTTAGTTCACTGACTGATGCTTGCTTGCTTTGTTGTCTTCCCATCACAGATCGCTTTACGGTGTACAGCGCTAAGAAGCTCAGACAAGCGTGGAATAAGTAAGTGAACTGTTCAGAGCTGTGTGTGTGTGTGTGTGTGTGTCCCTATCTGTGCAAATGTATGTATGGTGTTATGTCACAGGGTGTTTTAGCTGACAGACACACTATTATCCTTGTTCATGTCTTTAAAGGCAAACTCCCACGAGCAGTGAACACACTGTCAATGCAGCTCACACACTCTTCATCTAGCCTACACCCTTCCTGCAGTGTGTGTGTGTGTGTGTGTGTGATTGCTGTGGGACATCAGATGCATATGGAAGGGAAAGGGCATTGTGGCACAGTCAGAGCACCCTCCCCAGATGTGTGCCACTGTTTGCCCCAGGCATACATCTGGAGGAGAGACCTCTGAGGGAAAAGGGATGTCTGTCTCTTTTCCACAGGGAATTTTAAAGCAGCACCAGCAAGTGATTTATGTAAAACTCCAGCTGTCTAATCAGCTGGAATCACAAAGTATAGCTGCTTCAGCGAGGACGATCCATCTCTGCTAACTAAAGCCCTCATCACACAGGACCCCTAATACCTGGCTTCCTCTTGTGATTTATACTAATTACACAGGTCATCTGTGTCTTTAATCCCAGGAGAATCTTGGAAGAATCTGCTGTGCCTGTGATCTATAAACTAAGAATCACACCGCAAATTACTGACCTGAATATGCCGAAAATTCCATCTCAGTATGAACACACAAAGACCAACAACCACACACTCTCACCTAGGGGCAATTTAGAGCAGTCAGTTAACCTAATGTGCATGTTTTTGGTATTGTGGGAGGAAGCCGGAGTACCTGGAGAAAACCCACGCAGGCACAGGGAGAACATGCAAACTCCACATAGAAGGGCCCAGTCCGGGATTCAAACCTGGAACCCTCTGGCTATGAGGCGACAGTGCTAACCACTGCACCACAGTGCCGCCCCTGAGTGAACTTTTCTTGTCTTCAAATTAGCTTTTTGATTTGAAATTTAAATTTCACAAAGTAACTACTAGTAATACTATGAGTGAGCCAACAAATGAGCATTATAGCAATAATAACTGTGGAAGGTGGTAAAACACAGCTCATTATTTCTTACACTAAACTGCATTACCTCGCAACAAACTGACCATGTAAGGTTAAAATGTTGATGCCGCGGGGGCTTTGTTTTACACAGCCTCCCAAGTATTGGGGGATTGGGGTTGTAACCAGTACTTACTAAGTGTGTTGCAACCCCACTCATAAATGTAGTAATGGATGTATAAATGGCATGTATAGGTAGAAGTGCAAGGCCTGTGCAGTACAGATCATGGCTGGATCCATTTGCCCACATTCCCCTGTCCAGCACACTCAAACCCTCAGAACCATAGTTTATTACAACTTTATTATCACTTGTTACTTGCATTATCGCTTACTTATTGTATCAGGATGCTGTGAGTACAGGCAACTACTGACTACAAGAGTGGGGGGTCAAACTCCAAATAATTGAGATAAATGACTTTGTTTACATTCTGTCTGATAGCCTAGCTGCTCATATTTCTCACTGTTTTGGACATATTTTTGCTGTTTGTTTTGAGCAATTACTTTATCATACAGTGTTATCAAAACTGATAGAGTCATTGAAAGCAAAGATAGGACAAGCAGTTAGAGCATTTTTCTGTAATTGGGCCCATGCTTTGTAGTTCACCCTTGTCACAGACCATCGCCCCTCTTTACACTCAGTGTCTTTCCCATTTCTTAATTTTGTTCATCTTATATATTACAAATATTATATCAGGTATCTACAGATAATTTGGGAGATAAAGCAATAAAAATCTCACTTGTTAGATCAGTATTTTAGCTGTTGTGTCATTATATGATATGTAGCTTCAATAATAAACAGTTGGAGTAATGACAGTTTGCATTATTGTGCATATATTCCTAACAAAGAAGTCTCTTGACAAGATTTGAAAATGAAAAGCGGAGTAACATGAGTTGAAGTGAATTTCCCCTCTGCTCCCTCCGTCCCCTATCCATCTCCTCCCAGTCTCATGACCTCGCTTCAGTCCAGGAGGAAATAAAAATGTGAAGAAAGAAAGTGAGGTGGAATGTTAATCACCATAACTTCCTCTCCGCTGCCTTTTATTCGAAGCCAGGGAACGATGAAACTGATATGAACTTGCGCTCACTTTGTCTCTGCCCTGAGAGTTGGCTCACCCTCCCAGTTTTTTTTTTTTTTTTGGTTTCTGCACTGTTTTTCTTCCTCTGTCTGTACAAATGTTCATGATGGATGTACAGTCATTCGGGGTTTCTATCTTCTGATGTATGTGATGTATTAATTGACGTTTGTTAACTCATGCAGAAATAGACAAAAGGTTATGGTGTCCTGGTTTTTGTTTGTTAGCAGGACATTTTTCAAAAATGTGCTCACTAATTTCGCTGAATTTGGTGGAAAGTGGACCATCAAGCAAAGAACAACTTTTTTTCTTTTTTGTCAAAGAGATTGTGAGATTTGGCATGAAATTTTGCGTTAAACATTTCCAGAAATAACCACGTAAATGAGCGTTTACCAGCTTTGCTAATCTGTGTCATTCATTTGTGGTATGATGGAAATGAAGATGGAAATGAATGACTTTAATTTATTCCTCATGTACTGCATTATTTCTCATCATTATAAAGCTTTTTGCTTAGATGAATTATCATTCTTATTTTTATCAGATTTCACGCACTGTAGTCAAGAATTCTTACCATAAATTAAAGGAAATATAATAAGAGTAAATGCAAACTAATTACTGTAAGAAAATACAATAACACAAAGAAAACTGGCTCCAACTTCCCTAATGTGAAGCTTTGCTGCTTGTATGATTTGTATCAGTGTTATTTTTGGGCTGTTGCTAATAATTCTTGCTAATTAATGAACTGTATGAAAAGGAATCACATGAATGAAAATTATGGCTGGTGTTCAGGTAATAAAGTCCTCTTATTGCCACTGTAATTATGATAACAAAGAAGGAGGAAGTGAGGTGACGGTATTATAGAGTGACAAATTATTCTGCATAGGGAGGAGCTCACAGTGGATGGTTGAGTCAAGAAAATATCAGACATGGAAACACGGAAGAATAACGTTCATTTCCAGTTTGCAGCCGACAGTCAGTGCCGTTGTTTTTAAAACCTTGGCCACAGACATTCCCCAGTATTTCCCGCATGTTTATTATTGTAGCCACAATGATAAAGCTCCACTAACCTTAACAATGTAATAACTGTAACCCAAACCATGTTATTTCCCTAAACCTAACCAAGTGGTTTTTGTGCCTAAACCTAACCTTAACCATTGTAGTGTCACATCACGAAACAAACTTATTTAACAGCCGTGAGTTGTAAGGGTTTTGAAAGGCACAGGCGGTGAGATCATTCTCGTGATAGGAGCATCAGATCAGAAAACACTTCTATGTGTCCGACCAAAGTGGTGGAGAAGCTGCATATTTTGCCGTTTAATTGGAAGGGCTTGTTGCCTTTAATCTTGTTTATTCATGGAAATTTCACTGAGATCCAGGCTGTCCTCTGCAGGCTTGCAGTCTTGTCCCCTGGTAGTCAAGGGATTGAACCAGTCTCCTTGTGGTTACAAGTCTGGTGTTTAAGCCTAATAACAATTCATTCTGAGAAAAAAAATGTAGTGGTTCATTTTTTCTTTAGCTTGTCACAAATATTTTTTGCATGAAAACTTGATTGATTTAAAAACAGTGGATATTGTCAGCAGCTGTAAAAGTGTTGGTATCAGCTTTCAATAATCCAGATCTGCCAGCTGTATACAGTAGTTGATAACAGTTACATGCTAAGGCCTGTTTGCTATGTACAGTTTCAAGTTGTCCTCACAACACCCTCATCGTCAAATGAGACATGGTGAAAGCTCTTCATAGGATGCCTTCAGACAAAAAACACAAAGGCTTTCTTCCAAAACAGCTGCCGGTTGCTGCTTTGCTCAAACAAAGAGACTGCTCTGCCACTTTCCGCTGTGGCCGTGAGATGATTCAGGCAGGTGGTTTCCTCTCTCTCGCCCCTAACACGTCCTTGTTGTACTTTTCTGATGCCATGAAAAAGCTTGCGCCATGCACCACTGAAGAAGGAATGCTGCTGCAAATGTGTCATCACTTGGATCTGTTTGATAGTTTGAGGAGATGCCATCGATCTTACTGCAGATGTGCGATTATTCACTGGGCCTAGCTGACAGAAGTAGCAGGAAGGAATGTGAGCCTACTGCACATCAACGCTTTTCAAAGACCAACATGCACTTATCCAGGTGATTTCACACCTACACGTTAGGAGTATGTGCCAAGGCTGATTAGGGGGTAGAGATGGTGTAGATGGTGTGACATTGTGTAAACAGAGAGCCTGGTTCTGGTTCTGGTTAACCATCAGTCAAAGTTCCAGTGACATTATGAACTTAAGTTATGACCAAAACTAAAACTAAACTAAAAAAAAATGTAACCATGGAAGAGATTATTTCATGTGGCTCTTCATATGGTTATATAAGGATGGCAAATTTTAGAAAAACGTCCCTGTTAACCCAGACATCAGGATTTTGGTTCAAGCAGAAAATCATCCCCTTGCATGTTTAATTTAACGTTAGGTAAAATCAATTCTATTCAGTTCAGTTTATCTATGTAGCGCCAAATCACAGCAACAGTTGTTTCATGACACTTTCCAATTATAATAGGTCTAGACCAAACTCTTTCATTTGATTTTTAGAGAAAAAACACATGAGAAACACTTGGCGACAGTGGCGAGGAAAAACTTCCTTTTAGAAAGCAGAAACCTGGGAGAAGACCCCGGATCTAGGTGGGCGGCCATCTGCCTTGACTGGTTGGGTTGTGAGAGAGAGAAAAAGGGAGAGTCAGAGAGTTGGGGGGGGGGTTAGATACACAGAGATGCATAACAACAGAGTATTGGAATGACAGTGACAGTATTGACAGCAGTAATAGTAGTAATAATGCAGAAATATAACAGGTGTTAATAAGAGTCGTTGGTGTCAAGCAGGACCGCAGCAGGAGGTCCAGACGCGATCCATGGGAACCTGAGAGACGAGAAAGCACAAAGACTCCAGGGAAGAAGTGAAGTTAGTGACATGCATTGATGGGACATGAATATGTGTGGAACGACAGTTAGAGGGGGAGAGAGAAGCTCAGTGCATCATGGGAAATCCCTTGGCAGTCTGAGTCTCTAGCAGCATAACTAGGGGCCAGCCTGGGCCAGCCTTAACTATAAACTTTGTCAAAAAGGAAGGTTTTAAGTCTACTCTTGAACTTACAGAGGTGCTACAGTACAGAGTGAACCAGTAAGTGGTTTGCAGTAAGCAGTTTGTGTGGAGAGCTTGACTTCTATTCAAATTTTTTATCTTTTCATTTGACTATGTTGTACTGGATCTCTGAGAGTTTGCTTCCCTCATATAGCATAGGGTTTGGATGTTGAAACTCTTATTATTCAATAACAACCTATCACTGCAACCGGTTCAACTTTGCCACCAACTGTAGAAGTCACTCCAGTATAACATTTAAAATACTGAACAAATGCACAAAATACTGTCTATTGGCTAAACTAAAGCTCAGCATCAGCCTTAAAAATCCATGTACTTAAACGAGTAATCTAGGAGACCTTTTTCATCAGTATCATTTCACACAAAAAACTTGTGTCTTTAAACTTTGCAGTGTAGTTACACAGAGTGCTCTGCTTGTATAAGAGAGAGGCAAGTAGAGGCCCTGATGGACTTCATTAACTTTATCTCTGCCTCTTTGCTGAGTGGCGTTGATGAGTCGAACAGAGATTTATCCTCCCTCTGTCTCTCTGCTGATAAGTTGAGTCGAGATTCCCATTGAGAGCCATGGGAGTGGCTGTCAGAGTGCTTGACTGGGGAGCCAACCATAAGAAGCCTGCAGAACATAAGAGGCAGTCTGAGTACTGCAAGCGGCAGGCCAACGAGCTGCGCCGAATAACATCATGTTTATTTTATGCGATGGATGCCTTATCACTGAATGAATTTGTTGCTCTCCGTTTATTTTCAGTCCCTTCTCCCCCTCGGTGCTGCTAGGTAGGGCTGGTTCAGGAGTTCAGTGACTCCCAGTGCGAACACACACCCAGACAGGAATTCATACACATATACACACATTCACAGGGTATTCTTGCATCTTAGCTCCTGCTTAATGAACACTTTCTGTTTCTCACGATGACCCAATCGTGATGTGCGAGGCAAGCTCAAAAGAGAAAGGTGTAAGCGTGTGTGTGCTTTTTTCGTGTGTGTGTTGAAGAAGTGTTTTTCCTCTTGAGTCAGCAAACCTTCAGCATAATTAAAAGGCTTGTTTTTTTTTTTTGTTTTTTTTTTTGGTTGTCAGCAGCTCTGTGAGCTGGAGAAAAAGTGAGTTGCTTTCTCTGTGGGGTGAATGAATGGTATGATAGGTAGCTCTAGATTAATAGGTTAACTTAATGTATCTCTGTATGTGTATGCTTCTGTGGTCACTCTCTCTGATAGTGTGTGTTTCTGTGGTCAGGTTGGGCTATGTGGACCATGCTGAAGAGCTGGCCTCCAGATTCCTCCAGTGCTTCCCAAAGAACCGGCTGTCAGCCCAGGCAGCGCTGAACCATGAATACTTCAGCAACCTTCCTCCACGGCTCTGGGAGCTGCAGGACAGTAAGTAACGCCTCACATCAATAACTGTAGTTTGAACAGCACCTGCATCTGCTGGCACCTTGAAGTTTTCTTCTGGTACTTAATTCAGTATACTTTAAGTGGTGCCAGTTTGCCAGATATAGGGGCTCAGGTTTTAGTATCAGAATATGTGTTAGTAAGGAATAGGACTATATATACTATAGTATATTATATATATTAGTATACAAATGTGGAGTATAGTATGGTGTATATTAGTTTATGGGTAACAGTACAGTATAGTAGAGTGTATATTAATAATAAATATTACAATACAGTATTGTATTCTACCCAGCACTTGAAGGGTGCAAGAACCCACTCAGAGGGCTCCACCAAGAACCTTTTTATATTTAAAGGGTTTCATCTAAAACTCCAAACATAACCTTTTTTGTAAGGGTTTCATCTATAACCATGTTGTCTTGAAGAAAAACCATATTGTTTTCTACAGAGGAGGCTAACAAAAGAGATTGAGTTCCATATATTGTGGGCATCTATCCTTTTAACAGTCCATGTTAGATTTACCAATGTTTAATCAGGGATGGTGTTCAAACAATTTTTAGTGATTTTCAATTTTGCAACAATAATGGATAAGGAGGGGAAAATCTCAAAAGACAAGCCAGCAGAATAAGAGGGCTGTAGGTCCCAGGGGAACAGGTCAAAAGGAAGCACAGGACCAGTGGAATCAGCAATAGGACAGTTAGGACACGTCTCATCAATGGTGATACAGCAGAGAAATACAGTTAGTGGTATCATTCCAAGGTCCATTCACTACAACAGATGAAACAAAAACGATCTACAAACAACAAAAGATCAAATGTCCAATGAAGGACCAGGTTTAATCCTTGTCGGAGGAAATGAGCCACTATGTTTTATACCAGTTCTGTTTAGAAAGCCACAACAATCTGACAATATATTATACTGTAGCTCAATATGCAGTGCTGCAGATCCTGGTACACTTTGGTTTGATGCCAGGATCTATAGGGGAAAGCAGCTCTCAGCTCCCACATACTTCACCCCACAGGGCAGCCAGCTCCCAGCCCACACATCAAACCACAGCCTTTCCCCTGGGAGACCGGGGATCATTAGCATGGCGATGTGGCACTGAGCTAATCGGCTATGCTGGGGCTCGTGCTAACTAGTCACAGAGCGCTAGTTCTCCACCTACACCAGCCGTGTCACAAGCCAGTCATGTTTTATTGTTGGACTGAATATTTTGCTAAGTTTGTTGTTTTATGTACCAAAATGCAAATGCTTGTTAATATTTCAGTTTGTAATGTGTCATAAGTGTTTGTTCAGAACATGGTGGTTTATGTTGCTTAATTGTCACTTTTGTGCTGATTTATAATGAATGACATTTACCAGTTCAGTCAGCTCATAATAAATCTTGTTTATGCCGGTATAGTGGACTGGACTGACAACATAGATCAACCTTACATCTACAAAAATGCCCTTTGAAACATGGGTAAATGTTTGAATATTTGAGGGTGAGGAGAATAAAACTTCTTTGAATGAAAAATAGATTTCAGTGGAGCTCTTATTCTCACAAAGAATCCCTGCAGGACCATTTCTTCTTCTTCATAAAATGGTTCCGGGTAAAATCTCAGACCTTCAGGAAGAACCTTTTTGAAACCTTTTTCAAGAGCGTAGTTAGTATAGTGTATATTAGTATACAACAGTGCAGTGTATACTAGCATGCATTAGAACAGTATAATATGTGATAAATGTTTACAGAAGTCACTGTAAATCATAACCTTAATTACACCCAGTAAGAGTACAATTATCTCAATATGTGCAGAGGATCTATTTTTGCCTAAAATTAGGGTTATCTTGACAGTCAAACTTGGCCTCTCCCTCGTTCTGTTTGTTTCTCTTCCTCTCCGTGACTCCGTCTCTCTCCTTTGTGTTTTTCTTTCCTTTTTTTTTTTGAGCTCCCTCAGCTCCACTGGATCATGCAGAACCCTCCTCCTCTCTGTCTCACTGTAAAGAAGCCGGCGAGCAGCGACCTGGGGTTGTTTTTGTTCGTGCACAGAAAACTCGTCTTATTCTGTGGATGCCGCTGGGACAGTAAGCCCAGCCGGACCTCTGCTGGCCGCGGCAACATGCTCAGTTTGATTTTCTATCTTCCTGACTTGTTGTTTGCCCAGAGCAACAGCACGCTGAGGCACTCTTTAAATAAGAGCCCCAGCTTTAAAAATGAAGCGCCTCAGAAACACACAACATCTTGGTTTTAAACACTTTAAACACTTCAATTTTGAGGCAGATTTTGATTAACACTGTTGATTTCCCGTGTGTATCCTGGGTATAAGAGTCAGAGGCTTTAGCCAAAGCTTCACAGTTAGGCAATATTTCAATTAATCCTACAGAACTGGGTTATTGCATGAAAGTATGCCAGAGCTCACTGAATATCCATATTATTTGACGTGTTACATACACATACATCACCAATCCCTTAAGCTTCATTAGTGATGTGAAAAGCCTGCTCAGCAGACCTGCGTGTGCTACCACTGACACGGTGGTAATATTAATGGGAGAATTCCATTTTTAATTCCCCCCGATTAGGATTTTTCAGCATTATTAATCCTGTTATCAGCACCCAGCAGGTTGTCATGTCTGAAAAGAATCAGAAAGTGGCGGTCACTAAAAGAGGGAGCGCAGAGAGATGGCTCATTTTGATTTTTGTCATGCTCGCTCTCTCTGTTCTCCCTTTATCTCTCCCTCTCTCTGATTCTCTCTTTTTTTTCCACATACATGTGAGGCACAGGCAAAGCAGCAGAGCCACTGAGGGAAGGACGGGAATGAATTAAAACAGTTTTACAAAATGAGGACAGGAGTGGATAAAGTATCTTCCATGTGTGCGCGGAAGACAAGTGTGGATTTGCCGCTTGCACTTTTGTGGGGGATGGATGTGTCAAAAATATGCAAATTAGAAGTGAATGTGAGATAAAGAACAGGCTAATTACTCCAGTTGTGTGTTTGGCTCCAACAGCGGCATGGTAATCATGTTCTTCCACCAGGAAAGACTGGAGCCAATGGGAACAGCCCAGTGAACGCATATTTTACTGCTCTTTAGCTAAAAGTACAATGCAATCTGTACAACAAAACAAACCAAAATAAAAGATAAACTAGCCATGACAAAATGTCATGGATGGCTTTGAAACTGATGAACCTTTCAAGTAAATGCCCCATGTTATCCCTGTGGAGAAGAGCAGTATGTTTTCTATGGCCAACTGGGCACTCTACTGTCATGTGTATTATGGATTTATGCAGACAATAGCCAGACAGATTACAAGGGACAATGACAGAATTATTGAGACAATGGAGCTCCTGAGGTTTGCTGTTACTGTGTGAATTGGATTTTGACATTTTTAATTTGATTTCACTGAGAGAGTATGGGTGTCTGGCAGTGCAAGAAGTGAGAGCAAAGACCTTGGAGGACTCCTGCCTCTCTGGACAAGATTTGCATGGAGGTGGAAGTGAAACAAAAGACTTTTCCTCCAGTTACCCTGCTCTATTGGCAAAACCCACTGCCTTTATTTCCAAGTTGGAGAAGATTATGCACTCAGAATGAATTTATTTTTCCATAAGAGGAATTAGTCACTTGTTACGTGAACTACTTTTTATCCCCATTGTTTCCAAAGATGTAAGAAACAGCAATGGGCCTATAAATTTGCAAATTGGGAGGAGCTAGTGGTTCTGTAAGTATCTTCCACATACTGCATTAGTAGGCTGGCATCATCAGGCCAATTTGCAAACTCACCAGCTTGAACTAACAACAAGGCTGAGTCTCTATGTGATCCAAACATGTCCAGTCACTCCAGAGTGCTGTAAAATCCAAAAGTCGAAATTAATTGAAAAATGATTCACGGCATGTCATTACCTAAAGAAGGTAAAGAAGGTAAAGTTCATAATTGTTCTGCAGGCTAACTGTAACGTTAACCCTAACTGCAAGAAATATCCTAACAGGATTTCATAGTCTATACATGCTCACCATGGTTTATCATTTCTTTTCGTGAATGAAAACATTTCAAAAACATTTCCCCCTCTCATTGCACAATGGTAGTGACAGATTGTTTTGTGAGAAGTACTTGTTGTATCATGTATACTATATGGGCAAAAGTATTGGGACACCTGACCATTACACCAGCAGGGACTTTGATGACATCACACTCTAAATACATAGACAGCTTTCCAGCTACAACAGCTTCCACTCTTCTGGAAAGGCTTTCCATAAGAGATTTTTTGTCAGTTCATGCAGTAGAACATTTGTGAGGCCAGGCACTAATGTTGGACCAGAAGCCCTGGCTCACAATCTCTGTTCCAGTTCATCCCAAAGGTGGTTGATGGGGTTGAGGTCAGGGTTCTGTGTGGGACAGTCAAGTTCTTCCACACCAAACTCATCCAGCCATGTCTTTATGGACAATGTTTTGTGCACCGGAACACAGTCATGCTGGAATAGAAAAGGGCCTTCAACAAACTGTTGCCACAAAGTTGGAAGCATAGCATTGTCCAAAATGTCTTGGTATGCTGAAACATTAAGATTTGCCTTCACTGGAAGTAAGGGGCCGAGCCCAAGCCCTGAAACAGCCCCATACCACACCTGAATTCAATAATAAAGAGTTTGTCCCAATACTTTTGTTCATATAGTGTACTTTGACCCTCTCGCAACACAGCAGGTACAGCAGCAGTGGCTGTGACACAGTATAGCATGGAAGCAATTCAAGTTCCTTTAAAACCCTGAGTGCCCAGGTTTCATGTCAAATCTTAGTCAGATCTGAACACATGGTCATGATGCACATTCATTTACATTCAGGCTAACATTTTTTGAATGCATCAATATGTCTGATGTCCTTAATGAATAAATGCCCATAAATCCACTTAGAAATTAAGTGGGGGGAAAAAAACATTTCAGACCTTACCTGTGACTCATCTGGTTTTTTTAGTTTTCTTCAGTGTCAAATCATCGTAGTTCAATGTCTTATTGGCAATTTTATGGACACAGACTTCAAAGAGCCAGACGTTTTCTGACACAGCTGTTAATCTTTTGCACTGATGAGTTGCATGCCAATACACTTCTTGGGATGTGCTCCAACTGTCTGTCACTTAAAACTAAGTGTGCAGAAAATAAACAGTACTGACAATCCCAGAGCCAGGGGTCTCTAAAATAACTCCTCTTTGTAACTCTGTTTTAAATTGTTTGCTGGTCACACGCAGATATTTTAACATAAATTGTCATGAAACAATCAAGCAATTCATTGTTAAGTTCATCATTAGTTCATTGTGTTACATAAGAGTTTATACTGCATCCTAAGGTTGATCAGTGGCAGTATAGATGGGCTCACAAAATCTAACTTTCTCCAAATGCAGCATGATACCAGTGGGGAGGAAGCTTTTTATACTTCAAGGATTCTAGATTTCTGTTTACTTGTGCAGAGTGAGAGATGTGGGCTTCTTAACCCCAAAAGCAGTCGCTTTTACCACTGCAGGGACTTAGCAAATTGAAACATAAGGTGAAGTCATTAAAACGGGTTCTGCTTTTGTTCCAGAGACAAGGTCTTTGAACTGAATTAGGAGATAATACTTCACGAAACGTTTCCATTTTCAGGTACTTTTAGGTGTAGCCAGTAGTGCTGTCAATCATGATCGATCAAGCAGAATTGATCTCATATCACACCAAGAACAACTTCAGCAAACACTGTCAAGCCACACTCACAATCTATATCACATCTAGCAATTAAACATCTCCTGCTCCTTGGACCTTGTACACTGATGGTCTTACAGTATTAGATTATAGAAATAATCTAAATGTTCCAAAATTAAAATGTAAATGAGCAATAATAAAATGTCACTTGTTACCTCATGGCAAAAAAATAGAAAGGTAAAACCATAAAAAAATTCTGACTGCAAATAAATATTCAAATATTCACTTTTTAATAACCGGCTCTATCTTTAACAACTCACTTGGAAATGTTCTCTTTCCTGTCAGCCTACATACTTCTAATCCGCTTGCGTCTTCTCCCCCTGCAGTGTCTTCTATCTTCACTGTACCAAATGTCAAGCTGCAGACAGAGAGCGGGGACAGCATACAGGTGTGTGCACGAAGGAACAGTCATGGAAAGGCATCTTCTGGCAGCAAACACTGACCTGAGGCGGCATCCCGCACGTGATTGCCTGACAGGTACGTGCTCATTACCACGCAAGAAGCAGACTCAAACAGTATGCAACATGCTGTTTCACACACTCACAGGCAAAATGTTAAAGCATACAGAAGCAAACATGAGGTGAAACTTTAATGGTCTTAATTGCTTCAATGGAACTATGATTACCGTAGGCCCAAAAACGTATCTTTTTCTTTCAGAATTCAAAGTCTTATAACTTAACATGCCTGGAAATTTAGCAAGTGTGGCATTTGGTCTGAAGTGCGACAGTGAAGGTGTAGCTATATAGCTATATATAGCTACATTTTAGTTTTGAAGAAAATGTTTCCATTTCCCACTTGAGGGCTGATAGCATGCTAACAAGAAATTGTATGACTTAGCTTATATTTGTAAACAATATTTGAAAACAATATGTGTAAACAGAAAGCATCTTTGACGTAAAAAATTCTGTGTCAAGTTCAAGAAGTTAAATGCATCTAAATAACATGTTGGCAACTAATAACAAAATTAGTTCTCACTATTTTCATCAAGTCAGTGTCCAGGAGATTTCATCTTCACGAAACTTTCATTTGGTGTTGGTCACTTAAACACCGTTTATGGCACAAATATTTTGAGACAAGTGATGATACATGGAAGGCCATTTATTTCAGAGGACAAAAGGACAAAATTTGTTTAATGTTGGAAATGAGTTAAAATACTCTAAATTAAAATTGCAAGATTTGCTATTATTTGATGTACTGACTGCAGCATTAGAAATAAATCACATTAAAAATAATCAGAATATCAGCACTGAGTGGAGCCCTGCGTGGCTCATCCTCACCACAGGATGGCGACCGAAACACACAACCTGCAGAAAGCCTACACTGCCTCTCTGAACTTACTGTCTGGGCTGTCAGATATTAGTCACAGATATTATCCAGATATTAGTCAACTCTTACCAGGGAAACAAATCAAGGAAATAAATTAATGATCTTGTTTTGTTTCCCTTTGGTGAGTGACCATGGTGTAAGCCTGATACTGCCCTTGGAGGTTTGCCTGTGGACACCTCAGAAGGCATTATCTTTTACATATTTGGTACTATGGGCTAATATTATTTTAATCTGGTATCTTAGAATTTTGCCCTATGAAGTTAAACTATGTCATAATTATGAGATCAACCATGTCAAAATTATTAATTAATAGCTATGCTAGTTCTATAAAGAATAACATCCCCAATAAGCCACATATTGTCTGCTGCTAGTTTGCCATTTCTCTCTGCCTAACACTTAACTGCATCCTACCAACCACCACAGCCATTTAACGCTAACACCATGAGATCTGTCCCATCCCCATTGAAGCAGAAAATGCAGTAAAAGAATGGCTTTGAGCGGGCAAGGAGGGTGTCCCATTCTTTAAAGATGGGGTCTCATTCACCACTCAGATAAAGCTGCACTATTTGCATGTAATAAGAGGTGCAGAGGCCAGGAATGGGGATAATGGCCGGCCTAATGATGGAGTAGAATCTTGAGGGCCAGCGTTGGGCTGCTACATAGCACTATGGACCAGATTATATCTATAATTACTGACAGGTGCAAAGACACACAGACACAAAGACACATCAACAAGTTCCAAGAGAGAATCTTTAGCATTGTATCTCATGATGTTTTCTCTACAAAATCTAAATGTTCCTTAAACAGCCTGGGTACTCTGTACTTATTTCAGTAAATATGCGCAAGCGTGAGTATCTTGATCTGAAGGCTCAGGGTGTTGCTTTCTGTGTGTGTGTGTGTGTGTTGTGCATGTGGAGGGTGGAAGTCACCCCACTGAGAGAGCTGTGTCCTCTCAGCTGCTTCATTTACATTGAAATCAGCCTCTTTGTCCAGGCCCATCCTAAAGCCTGACAGGCTGGGAGAGCCTCACTGATAGCAGCCTAATCCCTGTGCACACGTTCACATTAATACACTGACAAATCACATTAATACACACACACAGCCATTCAGATGTTCCCACAAACATAACGCACGCACATATTTGAACTGGGTTTCCCACAAAGTATTTATATTTACAATCCATTAGAAAATCTAAATGACAAAAACTAACATTTGTAAATTGTATAGAGTATGTACATAATATGTAAATTAGAATTAAATATATGGTTACTATGTGAGTGAGTAAGTAAGGGAAGGGTACAAAACAATTAGCAGTGCGTACACATTCATTTTTACATAGCAGAATATGACATCATTGTGTAACAGTTGCTGTTTGCTTTTTGAAACACTTTGTGTAAAAAGCAGCTCAACTTGACTTTGACTTCATAATGTTTTCTGTCCATTATCCAGCATTATCACTGAGGAACAGAAGGACAGATTGTGACCAAATTTCACATTTGGTCCGATACTGAATTGGTGACACTAATTTTGGGTGTCCACTTTGAAACTGTGCTCGTTGTACACACTTTCTGTACTGCTGTGTTGAACATGTGTGTGTGAAGTATCCACATTTGTAGCTTCTTTACATCGACATCCATATTTGAAACATTCTAGTCCAGCACAGTTGATTTCCATTATATTCAGCCTCAGGTGATTGTTGTTGCATGATGACATGATTAAGAATTTCCCTTTCGGGATAAATAAAGGAATTCTGATTCTGATTCTGATGTGACAAAGCTCCCTACCACTCAGTACATATACAGTATTATATCTGAGTCTGGACAGATATGGATGTAAACTGCAACTTGATTGGTGCGCAGAATCAACTTTGAAGCAGTACTTCTAGTTCCCAAAAACATTGTGAATATAGATTTTTTCTGATTTATGTAAAAGCCTTTGACTCTAATGTGATAGCAAAGCAAACAATAATTTTGACCCATTATGTAATTATGCATAATTGCCTTAATGTAGCTTTTTAACTGTGGATGTCTCATGGTGATATCTATTGATAAAAAAAATATTAACATGTCCACCTGTAGTACCTGACAGGTCAAGTATTTCCTTCAGCTTTCTTGTAACACTGTATCATAGTGTATGGATAATAAACACAATGAGCACAAATAAATCACATACATTATTTAGTGTAATATCTATCTGGATGTGTCTAAGCCTGCTCTTTAGTAGTGTTTTTTCAGTTGAGTAAAATTAGAGGTAAAGAGGTGAGGAGAAGGGAACCAGGGGAAAGGCAGAGGAAGGGATGGAAGCAGAGGCTTTCGGGAGCAGGGCAGGGTTTCTTTTTGTTGAGGCAGCGTTGTATTATTTATATGAGGTGGTGGAGGCAGGCCGCTTCAGACGGAGCGCAGCAAAGAAGGCGAGCAGCCCCTTTCTCTTTTGTGGGTCTATTCCCAGTGGGCAGGCTTTGTGCTGGCTGGATGGCTGCCTTTGAGGACACCCGGGCATCTATTGAGCTCAGAGTGAAGGCTGGGCCTGACTCGCCCGCACTGAGACACAGCAACACTACAGCACTACAATGTCTGTCACTGCTGTGGCCAGAGAGGAAAAGAAAAGGACGAAGAGAGAGTGACAGAGGATGGGGGGGAAATAGTGGGAGTGTTTGATTTTGGCAGGGAACGGGGGGGAAAAAAGAGTGTTTTTGTGGTGAGAAAGCCAGAAAGAGATAGAAGGAGTTGATTGAAGAGAAATGGAGGCAGGGGTGGAGATGAGAAGAAAGAGGGGGAAAGGGGAAAAAAGGCAGGTCTCCTTTACAGTACTGCACTGCACTGATCTATGTTTATTCATGATTTTGCATTATTCACAAGATTAGCTGATGCAACCCGGTGCCGAGGGTAGGCAATGGCTCCCCCCATCAATCCAGTCAGTGACCGCACAGTTCAACTCTGAGTCCCAACAACAAGTGGGAGACAGCTGCCCTGTCTCTGAGCTTCAACACATACTTCACCGGTACTCTAGCCTGGAGTGTGCAAAGAATTGGACGCAGTGTGTTTGCAGTCAGAATACATAACAAAGCATAAAACATTGATTCAATCAGAGATTCTAAAGCAACATGAGAGAAGTAAAATCAACAGCTCAGTTTCTCAGTCCAAACAAGAATTTAGTTGTATTTTGAAAGGGAGCCTTAAAGAGGCTTCAAGCATTGTTCCCAATTTATACTGGGATATAGTATTTAATTATTTGTGTCATGCAGCTGGTGTTGCATTCTGGTGTTAATCCATTTGGATGAATTTCCAATTTGTGAGATTATAACGTTTCAATAATCTGTGTTTTTATATGAACAATGAATCCCATGACAGGGTTCAATGTTAACGTTACTTAAAGATTTCTGTCAGAAATCCACTTGTCTGTCAATTTTTGCCCCCTTTCTGTTCTCATTGTCAGTGGTTATAAAATAACTACAAAGACTAAAGTTAATTGTCATATTTAATCTTATCTGCTTTGTTCTCAATCTTGTAGTAAACTGTGCAAAACATACAATAGGTGGACCACCCAACTAAAATCCCGTTGCCAGGATAACTGAAATATTAGCTTGTGCTTCACCTCATACATATCTTTATCTGCCACAATTTTCTCACAATTATGCAATGAGTACTACACATGTACATGAACTGTGAACAGAGATGAGAAGGAAATGAGTTAGCTCACTTCTTACATTCCTCCATCATAAGCTCCAGAAAAAATGTCATTAATATATATTTTATTTTATTTATTTTGCCACTGGCTAACCAGGCAAGAGAGATGCTAGATTTCTTTGCCTGAGGTGGTATTTTACTTGCCCCAGGCAATCCTTAGCTCAGAATTCTGATATGTAATGTGAACAGGGTCACTCCTAGCGATGAACTAACTGAAAGTTATCGCTGCAGTTGCCCTCAGCTTTACAGTGCATTTTAGTATCTTCCAGTTCGTGTTTTTTGGTTTTACAGCAACTGCATATTTTTTGGTTCACTTTCAGCCTTTTCATCAACCTGTTTTCAGGTGGAAAAGCTCCAATAATCATAATGTTTTCTACCTGCACCAAACAACTCAAAGACACAAAGACTAGCTGGAGGACATCCTGGAGGGTTTAGCAGCTAAGATTTTAGATATTTTTCTCAAGATCTGATCAAGACCAAAGGCTGACGACCTATAGATTTTGAGGTTACCAGAAAGACAAGTTGTGAATGAAGAACACTTATGTTAAGGCAGTTGTTTGCCCTAAACATGTCTAAGCATGTATGATTTCAACTTATTAAGGAGTTCTGGCCCCAAGTGGCCAAAAGAAAAAACGTGTCTAATGCTAATTTAAGTTTGTAACAAACTGAGAACATCAGCTAGCAAAATACTGAGATTATTATTCTGCTGTATTATATTACTACTCAGATCATAGACTGTAGATTACAGAGACTGACATGAGGATCTTTCCAGCAGTAACAGTAGGATGCTTTATGGCTGGTCATTGCAGAGGGTCAGAAGTTTATTTCTTTCTGTCCAGTTGAGTGTAACGAGCAGCACAAAATCTCCCAATCTGCCATTCGCAGGTTTGTGAAACATTTGTGCTTTTAAATCCTAAACCCTGACACAATATACTCTGCACTGTAGCAGAATGAGAATGAAACTGCAGCTAATTGGTCCCAAAGGCCAGTTATCAGGTTTGCGTCCCGTATGTGTAGCGATTAGCTTTTGTCACAGATGAAGAAGCAAAATATCTTTCCTAAAATTTGTGCAGCTCATCTCAAACACAATATTGGACATTTGAATGGGTAGTACGTTGTGATCTGAAGCACAGGACTTTGACCAATGAGAGTGTGATTTGCATCCCAAATGAAATAAGTTGGTTTCATTTTTGCATTTTGTAAGATACCTAACAAATGTACGTATGTTAACAGACAACAATCTGGTCAACAGAGCTCTGTAGGGATGCTGTAATTAAACAATAACCACACCTTAATCTGGTACAATTCTGACAGCTGTTGGTGAAAAGCAAGCACTCTTTCATGTTCCCTTATTGCGTGACGGACATCGGTGCTGTCCTCTACAGTGAGGGACATCCTCTGGTACCAACAAGACGGGGTGTAAACACCATTCACCAGTCTAGTCGTAAGACATTTTTATTTTTTGGCCATAAAAACGTTACTTCTTCTTTTGTTGTTGTTGTTTTTTGTTTGTTTTTGAAGAGTCAAAATGTGTTTTCTGTCGCGGGCACTGACGGCTGAAGTCAGAGTCAGATGTGTGAGTGCTGTTCTCTGAGCTTCTGCCGGTGTCATGGCCGAGCTTCACACAAAGCAGCAGGCTTTCTGCTGTGTGCAGTCAGCCATCACAGGTCGGCGACAGGACACTCTGGACCTGAAGCATCACTGTGTCACTTTGAAGATAACAGCTACAGGCAAAGCTAGACTGCAGTGTCCAGAATGCAGAGTTGCCAGCTATTTATCTAACCGCATACACACAGACGCATACACTCATACTTGCCTGTGGTATCATTTTAGTGACCACGCCACATTTTTCCAGGAATAAAATGCAGGGAACCTTCATAGCTGTGCAGGCATTTCTCTTGAAAGTAAAAGCACTATTTGTCCCCTGGTGTGTGTGTTTCTACTCTGGTGTCTTTCTACTGAAGACATCAGTGTCCAAAACTTACAAAGTCAGCACGATAGAAAGGAATATTTTTGGCTCTGTGACAGAAAGAAATAGATTTGTGCCGTCCACAAAAACGACCTGTCAGAAAGTTTTTCTAGGTAGAGGACAAAGTGATTTAAAGTATATCCCTGCTGTGAGCCGGAGGGGGGGAAATAGGAGGTGGGGGAATGAAGGATAACCGGAGGCATAGCCTTGAGAAATGGAGAGCCTTCAGTAAAATCAGCCAGTTTTACTCTCCCACTACCTCTTATAACTTTACAGCTTCTGTGCCTGCCAGTAATGTGGGCTTTCATTTCATCTTATCCTCATGGAAAAGCATGATGAAGGCGCTAGATGTTAACTGCAGCTCTACAGAATTTGTCTGCAGTCACTTTCCACCCCTGTTTACCTTATTTACCATTTGCATCCCGCTTTTACGGACATGATGTTTGGAAAGCAGGCTCTCGTTACGAAATGTGAACGTGCAGCGGAGTAGGAGCAGCGGTTCTATTTTATATGAAGAGATATTTATGTTGTATGCGCGTCTTTTAATATTAACTTCTCAAAGGCAGCATGGAGTTCAGATTAAAATGTGCTGCAAGGCTCCACTCTTTTCATCTTTACTTCTTATCATTCTCTCTTCACTCCTTTCCGAAATCATCATGCAGTATATCTGTCATTTGCCAACACCAACTATGCTCCCACAGTCCTAAGCTGGATCTCATTTGCCTGTTATGTGGTTTATTAAAAATCACAGGCGAGGTTTTCTTGACTGGACTGAATATCAGGTAAACCAGTGCAGCATCTTTACAAATTATATTCTTATTGGATGGCTCGATCCCTCAGTGTGCCTTTTAAAAAGTGAAAATTGTAACTGCACTTGTGAACCTAAAGTTCACATGAGAAAATAAGATAATGCCTCATGTGAACTACCCATTTTAATGAACGACTTTTTCATGTATGCATGAAAATTTCACATGAATCACATACATTCATATGTGATTGGGGTTTTTTTTTCACATGTCTAAGAATTTCCACATGTGGAATCTGATTATGTCCATTACCAACATTCAGATTATGTGTTGTACCGTCATTATCAGAGTAGTGTATTAACTGTGACGTTAGTGCTGCTGTTTTTGACCGTGGTTGCCTGTTAATTGGTGGAGCACCTTTGCTGCCTGTTTTTATCTGCACCAGTTCAGCAAACTGGATCATGCCTCTTTTTCTTTCCTCTCTTTATCAAAAGTTCATTTATGCACATTAGGTTCAGGCTAGCTGCTGCCATTGTGTTGTTAACAACAGTCATACTGTCATAGCACTACAGCTATCAGCAGTGATGCTAATAAAAATGGTGGTGATTACAATAGTGTAACAGCAGTGTGAGTAACACTGGTTAACCATTTTCTATGACAGAAGTTATTGCTTCTTTTTCACGCATTCCGTGTGAGGATAACTGACAGGTAAGGGGATTGGATGTGATGAACCGTGCACACCATCAGATGGTCAGAAGAGAGGCAGAGTTAGGCTGAGAAGGTATGGGAGGAGGGGGAGGATGGAGAAGGGTTGCATTCGTCTCATGGCTCCCTCTGGGTAAAAACTTCTCTGCTTGTGATCAAGTCCCAGGATGAGAGACAAAGTAGGGCTAAGAGAGGACAACGAGGAGGAGAAGCGGGGTCACTTCTCCTTCTCTCTCACCCCTCCTCCAATCCTAGCAGGACAAAGGAGGAAGAATGAAGACAAAACAGAGAGTAGAGAGACAGCAAAAGGAGGAGAAAAGATGTGACGGACAGAAGAGGAGAAGGAGGATGGAGGGAGGAGGTTCAGGAATTGATTTCATGAATAATTTGTTGATCACTGGAGACAGCAGATGCCATCAGGCTGACATGTAGGAGGAGTCCCATTATCACAAGCTCCTCTCGAGTCGCAGTGACACTCTCCTTTTTCTCTGAGTCCTCCACCCCTCATAACAAGTTTGTCATGGTGACATTAAGAAGATTATTGATATATTTCTGCATGTTTCTGGTGGTATAATCTTAATTCATAAAGTCAGTCAGATGCACATGAAGAAAAACCCTCTCAGTTCATTTCTGTTCTTTGTTGAAATGAACAGCATATTCAGTTTGTGCACTTTTTTTTTCGGATTCTGAGGAAAAGCTAAAAACAATTGAGGAACTGAGAAGAGAAAATAATATGACAGCAGTGTGGTGGTTGCCTCCAAACAGCTGTAAACAAGTATCAACAATAGACGATGTTTTGCAGAGATGCAGATGAAGTCTGCTTTACCTTTTTCACTCCATCTATCCATCTCCCGTTTTTTTTTTCCTCCTCCTCTTTCCTCCACCATATGGCTCTCCCTAATGAGCATTGCACATGTACCTCCTTCCTTTTTTGCTCCTCCAAAAAGAAAAGAAAAACCAATTCCTTCTTATGTGGTGCAGCCAACAGCTCCTCTACAGTAACAGATCTGGAGCTTCTCGTCTCAAATGAGTGAATTAGTGTCTAATAAAGTATGCAAATGAGTTTAACTTTATCAGTCTGCAGTTTGAAGCATTGTGGGATAATGAGATGGGCTCAGATGGTTTACAGAGAGAGACAGTCCATATTTTTATGATTTTTAGTTATGTTGCTTCCTCTCACCCATCATTGGAAAGCACCATCACTTTACCAAAATATACCTGAAAGATTCAGTTCTGGGCAAGCAAAGGTGGTTGAGCAAAAGGTCAGCCAGCAATGTTCATGTCACACAGGTAAAAAGAGGACTTGGAGATGTGTCCCACTTTGTGTTTGCATTCCTCCTGGCTGCTATAAGAGCCAACTTATCTTCAATAAATGACTTGAGTGTCCCTGACAGCCCAGGAGAAAAGTCTTTTCATTGTAAATCAAGAGCGAGTCACTTACTGTATTAGTCCATTCACACTCATGCATTAAATTTAAAATGTCTCCCTCACTAATCTATTAAAGTTCTGCATGAGCCTGAAACAGAAATCCAAACTTGAACTGTAGCTGAATCTTTTTGATACTTGGCATCAGAGTGCAAATTACACATTGTGTATTGGAGGGGGGTCAACTTGTTCTCCAGGGCATAAAGTGAACCTAGTAAAGCACTGCTTTACTGAACTGAAGTCTACAGTTGGACAGTATATTGCTTGTTTAATGTAAAGTCTAATTGGAAGTTCATGGCACGTCAAACAGTTTGCAATATAAAACCTCTAGCGACAAGCTGTAGTAAGACAATAAAAGATGATTTCTCAAATTACCTGTATTCACTGGACAGTTTAACTTTGACCTATGTTGGCTCAACAAGGATTGCTATTTTATGCCTTCAGTTGTCGGACTCAGTCAGTAAGTCATGTGGACTTGTTTCTGTGCTTGGACCCCTGAAACGCACATAAACTGAACATAAGAACAAACTGGCAAGACTAGAAATGGGCTAAAACATTAGATTAGAACCAGATTTTTTTAAAAGGTAAATGATTAATGGAGCAAAGAGATGGAAACAAATGCAATGTCCTTGTTGAAACATTGGGCATTTTTCAGTCAGGCATAACAGTGATGTAGCTGCATCAGCACTAGGGATCATCAAACATCAGTTCTTTTTTCACACACAGGTATGAAAATGAGAGGACTACTGAATATGCAGGGGCTCTAGCTGCGTATTATCCAAAAGACATTCACCCTTAGAGAAAATGGTCCTGCATCTTCCTGCCATGTGTGGCCACCTCACACAGTCTGCAAGAATGTGCTTTTCCCTTCAGACCCTTTCACTCTGTATATACCATAGCAATACATATTTCCCCATGAAAATCAGGCTGAGAAGCCAGTCTGAAGGGTGTAGTATGTAGACAGTAGAGCCTTTGTCCACTGAACACTTAGCTGCTGAAGTGGATTGAACAGAGCTTTTGTGAATGTATGTGTGTATATGTGTGAGTGTATTTATGTCTGCCTCTGTCTGTGTGCTCGTATGTGCGTGGGCCTGTTCACTAAGTAGAAGAGAGGAGTATACATATGTATCAGTTTGACATTATAGAATATATATATGTATCCTGCTTTCATTAACAAGACTGAAAGTGTGAAGACCCTCTGGTGGTCCCTAGTGACTCAAATGTTTATTGCAAACAACATAGTGATGACTTTTATTTTCAGAGTATTATTTACAGTGGGGCAGAGGATGCCCTGAGGGTGGTGTTTGAAGGGTCATAAGGTCATCTAATGGGCTCTGCAAATATCTGCAAATGATATATATATATATATATATATATATCAGTGACAGTCTTAGGAACAGCTAAGATACTGCGCAGAACCCCCAAACTCTTAGTCCACTGCTGGTGGACCCAAGGGTCCTCAGGGTTGCCAAGGTTCACCCTAGTCTGGTCAGCCCCCTTTCTTCCAGTCAAGGTAATGTTAATGTTTCAGCATACCAAGACATTTTGGACAATGCTATGCTTCCAACTTTGTGGCAACAGTTTGGGGAAGGCCCTTTTCTATTCCAGCATGACTGTGTCCCAGTGCACAAAGCAAAGTCCATGAAGACATGGTTGGATGACTTGAACTTGAGTGACCCACACAGAGGGAGGTGTTAGTTAAAACAACTTTAATTGTATTATTTAGCTAACTAATATCATAAACATTGTCTACTTGCACAGACCAGATAATCAATCTTGGGGTCCGTGTTGATATAAGAATATTTTTGGTAATTGATATGTTTGCTCTGCTGATGGGTAAATCAGGGAACTCAGCTACAAGTAAAATTAGCTTCTGCATTGTTTTCCTTAGTTTTTGTGGTTGCCATGGTCACGTGAGTAGCTGTGGTAGAAAGTTCATAAGAATTTCAGTTGTGCTTTTTTCCTGGCTACTGCCACTGCTGTGTAATTCGGTATGTGTCTGCCATCATCTTTCTATTGGGAACAACAGAGGCAACTACTAACTGTCTAAAAGTATCTTTAGGCTGTTTTCAGTCAAACGGTAGTGCTTAGTTATAAATGAATTGTCTTCTTTTGTTTTGACAAGACTATTGCATTGGTCTGTTTGGGTTCATGTAGAGAGCTTGCTGTTTAACATGAGTAGATGTAATTCAAGTGTTTCTTTGGCCTTTTGCAAGAGAGATTAAAATATAATTACCACAATAATGACTTTAGTAGTGTTTTGGGATCTCAAAAGCTCATGGATCTATTGCTCAAACCAATCTTTCTTGTCTACCATCTCACTGGTATCTGAAGCAGCATGCCTTCATTAACACTTTTTTCTATTTCAATATAGTGCCATGTTGTGTCTGAACTGCTACTTTGGTGTGGTGAGACTGTAACATGTATCATACATGTCATAATGGAGGACTTGGAGACTCAGTCTTGACCTTGGAAACTCAAAAGCAAAAACAAATTCAAGTCAAGGTCCAGTTCCTTGTTTGTTGGTGTTTTCAACTGCATCACAGTCTTCACCAACAGAGGAGAATTTTTCTTTTTTTTTTCCATAGAAATTGTATTTATTGTAACAGCCTTGAATTGGCTCTAAAGGCTCCCTGTATTTGTAACTCGGTGTCACTGCTTTATTCTCCTGTGTTGGAACTTTCTGGTGATGGTCTAAATGTTCTTTTCCTCTTTGACTTGAATAGAATTCTGGTATGACTGAAAAATGATGATGAATTCTTCAGCTGGAAATGAAACAACTTTTAGCACAAAACATTACAGCTTTAATCCAAGAGAGCAGAGTCATCCTTAAGCATCTCACCCCGGTTGTTGGCTAAAGCATGAGGGTCTTGTGACTGCACTGTACCAGTTCTGTTTTCCCAGCGTCCATCAGCAAGCCGAGTCAGGAAGTCAGCAGGAGACTGACTCAATCCGAATTGGACATGACTCACAAATTATACACTCGCCGGGGAGTCTGCATGTTAACAGCACACTGCAGCCCTGTATATGCATGGCCTGGAAACACTGAGCCCAGTATACATGAGCCCACACTGCAGGGGAAGAGAGTGGCAAGAAATGAATGTCAGTGCATGAAAGGGAGGAGTGTTAAAGGAGAAGCAGGGGGAATGCTTCCCCACCATTCAGCCTGTTTAGATAAACTGCAAGGAAATATTATGATTATTGATCCTCTTTTGAAGCTATGTTCAGTTGACCCGCCCCTGCAGTGAGATAAGTGCCCTTATTCTGCTGGCAGGATAGGTCAGCCTTCACTTCCTGACTGTTGATGAATACTAAAACACTTATTTCCATTGAGGCCTTGTGCCTGGTTGATGTCAGGCTCTCTTTACTTGGGTTAAAGTGTTTCTCAGATTATGCGCAAAAGTATTAATAAATTAAATTTCCAACTAAAATGTGAATAATTGTTTATGATAATATATTCAAGAAGATGAAATGAGGTTTCATTAGTAAACAAGCACCAGCATTTTGGACTCATCATGGTATTTTATCACTGCTTCTTTGATAAGAGGACCTTGTGGGAACTGATCCACTGGTGCCCTGTAATGTGACATGTAGTAAAGGCTGAAGTACTGCTACCTGGCAGGTGCCAACATAGTGTCATGTTGGCAAGTTGCATAAAGCTTTGGGCTCAGGGTGTGTTCAAGTTTGTGTAGCCAACGCATTGCCTTAGCCTTGCAGGTTTCAAATTTTGCACTATTGCTTGGTTTCACTTTTTGGCCCATGCAGGACAAGGAAACCCATCTAGACCCAAATCATCTACACTCCCAACTGCTGTGCTCTTTGTATTCTGTATGTTTTGGGCTTCTGTTGGAGTGAACTAACAGTGAGTGGTGGAAGTTTGTTCTCTGATAACTGTCGAAGAACAAAAGAGACGGGAAATACATTGTCACTGTTTTTCATGTAGGATAGGATGGTTTTCTGACTTAATGGCATCTCCAGAGTGTGCATCATGACACAGTGATGGAAAATCCCATGTATGGCGAAGGGTTGGGAAGGTTTCTGGTTGTGCCAGTGCTGTCCAGTGTATGAGGCTGCTTAAATTTTATATGAACCAAGTGAACTGGCATTTGTCAGGTTTAAGTAGAGAGAGTGAGCTGCATGTGGCCAGTGAGCGTGTGTGATGGAAAACTCATTGAATTTTCTCATTGTGATGTTAAACTTGAGAAGAAAAAGAGTTAAGTTGAACTGTTTGTTGTTAAAGCTGAAAACACGATATGTCACAGACGTCCACTTGGATTGTGTTTCTGGTTCGATAGCAAGCCGATTTGATTTTTACACCAGCCCTACAGGAGTTTGACCTTATGAAATTTTAATGCACAGCAGTCTTTGAATACTTGTTTAGTTGAGTGTTCACATTTAAAAAGTAGAAAGTAGAAAAAGATATTGCTACATTCAGCGCTGGCCTTCAGTCGCCCTCTCAGAGTAATATGTCCTCACCCACCTGCCCACATTACCCCCACCCACCCAACTCCGGCATGGTGCCTAACCATCTGATCCAGGAGCAGCCTGACAGTGCAGGGCTTTATCGGGGCCGTGCAGTGCTGTGCTACTGGCTGGTACAACACACGGCTGTGGCTGCTTGGCTCTGCTGCAGCAACACATTCCTGTCCAAAAAAACATCCAGCTTCTCTTCCCCCTCCGTCCCTCCACCCCCTCGTCCAGCTCTCTGCTCTCTCTACTGCCGTTACTGCTTCTCCTCAAAATGCAGTCATAATTTACTTGCTGTTTGCTCCTGAACTTAGTTTGCAGAAGCTCTTATAAAAGGCCTGAGCACTGCACTCTACCCGTCCAACCACTGCTGTTTGTCAAGACCTCCTATATTTAATCCCAAAAGTCAACATTTTAAAACACTTGCACATAGGTGGAATAACTATTGAAATCACCTTTTACTGAAGATTGAGAAGCTTTCTTTCATGCAGTTTTTCAGTATTGTTTCCCAAGTGTGCTATCATTCTCACTAAATGCAAAAATACTTTGACTCAATAAGCTACTCATTTTCTTTACATTAACAAAAGTCACTTAACCCAAAATTCCTAATTGAATTCCAGGGGTGATTGTAGGATTTTTGACTTTAGAGGGGGCTCGGCTCTCATGTATATAAAACTTTATAAAACTATATACTATAAACTATAAACTATATAAAACACTTTGTCCACTCTCTCACCTGCTTCTACCTGCTTTCTCTGTCCTTGTCCTGTCAATCATCCTCTCTCCCTCTTTTCTCTGACAGTCACCCACAAAAATATTTTATGCAGCTGGAAAATGACATATAATTTGATTTGAATTTATAAAGAAAACAGAGTATTGTCAGAAGAGGTTGGAGAGAATCAGCATTTGATAACGATTTATCAGTACACAAAATCCACTGCAGTGTGACATTATAACTGCAGTCTGACTACCTGTCCAGTTTCTCACCTTGTTCTTACTCTTTCTTTCCCTGTGCTGACTCTTTCCTGCGTTCTCTCCATTCTTTTCCTTCTCTTCCTCTCTCCAGGCACAGTATTTAAAATATAAATAGAGGTAGGAGGACAGGAGAAGAATCCATATCAATTTATAACATCATTTTAAATGAATATTGGGTTGCTGTGGGCAATGCTGTCAGATACCATCAAAGCATCAACTTGCCTGAACCTGGCTGTCTTGATGAGGCAAAAAAAAAAACAAAACTGTGTATCAGTCTGTGTAAAGAAAAAAATGGAATTTTTTTAGGATCGTCGTCGTCTTCGCTGGCTCCAAATTCATGCTGCATCTGAAACAAAAGAAAACAGAGAAAGAAGTAATGAGAGCTTAAGTAACATTATCTTCACCTGACTCTTCTGCTCTGTTCTACATCTGTGTGGAGGGCCAAAACCTAAGCCCTGCCCACAGTGGAGAGGAGAGAAATTTGGGCATATACATGTAGAACAAAAATTATCTGCACATGTAGAAAATGACGCTTTTATCAGGAAAAAATATGCACAAACTCATGAGACACGTAATGTTCGTTTACAGTTGATGGTGATTTGTTGATTTTAGTTTTCCCTTTCCAAGTCCTCCTGGCTCACTGCACCCTGTCTGGGTTCAGCAGAGTCTCTGAGGTTAGAGGTTCCCTGGCAAAGCCTCCCTCTGCTGATCTTCTCTGGACTAAACACAACCCAGCACCTCTCTGCAGCCCTCTCCGTGTCTTCCCATGCCCCAGCCAGTCTGCTCCGTAATGGGTTCACTCTCCCATACAATCCTTTCACTCCTCAATGCTCTGAATATCCCTTTTGCTGCCTTTCTCTCTGACCGGCAGCCCCCCTTTCCTCTCTCCCAACCCTCTCACCCTTCCTCCACCCCTTTTCTCTATCCCTTTAGGAGTGTGTCCATGAGTTTAGAAGAGGGGGACTGATGTGTTTCTCAGCGGCTGGTCTTGTCTGATGCAGTGAGGCCATCTCTCTCCCACGGGGAACATGTTATGTTGAACTTTGTCTCTGTGAGCTTCACACTGAGCCCTTTGCCCTTGTAATAGAAGCTGAATCAAGTTCTAAGGTTATACCTGCTTTTCAGCTTTGGGTGTGACTGCTTTCTGAACAGCAGCATGTGTAAACTTTGTAAAACACACTTCCCAGTATGTCAGTTCTGACACGTTGTACACAAAGCGACTAAACAAGACATTTTTATGCATTTTCCACCGCACAATCGGAAAATCCAAACCATTTCAGCTCATTTATACACTGGCACTTATTTTTCCCTGCTGGCAAAACTATAAAACATTTTGTATATTTATTATGTTGTGCAGCAGAAAGAGCAGAGCCTTTCTTCTCTGCCATTCCTTTGCCTAATGTATGCATGTGACTGGGTGAGATGGTTGAACACAGCGTGGTGAGCAACAGAAAGGAGACGGTGGATTGCAAGGAAGCTGTTGCATTATTCATCATGTTGGATAAGGTTTAATTAAAAGTGCTGCTTGGCATTGTGAGAGGAATGAATGTGTGTTTTGCCTCGCCTGTCGTTGCCTCATTCATGTTCGCCATGCTTGACTTATCAAAGCAGCCCCTTGGCCCCTCCCCTTTGCCAGTGTAAGTTAGCATAATGCCGCAGCCGAAAACCTTGTGATTAGTGGAAGAGAACGAGCTGCACAGAGCTTCATTGCGGCAACTGATGGCCCTCAGTAGGCTCTTTAAAGAATTCCAGTGGCACAAAACAGGGCACTGTCACAGGAAGTGTTTATGTGTTGATGCAGTGCTTCTGCCTCGAATGGTGAATCCAGGAATTAACGCGCTGGTGTTTGCCTCCTGATGGTATTGACATGTTTGGACTTTTGGATTTTTTTTTTTTTTGAAAAGTCTACTGAAGAACAGATTTCATCAGATAGTGTTATGTGGGCGTTGTGAGAAAACAAAATCACATTCAGAATATCTTTAAATTTTTACCCACTGCCCCCCCAATATTGCATTAATGATATTTTTAGTAATATATTTCAACATTTTCAGCTCTTATATGCCTCAGTGAGGGCTTTCTGCGTCATAGTCGTTAGAAATAGAGCAGAAATAGAGAGACGAACTGAACTCTTTGTTCCAAAAGTAGGAAAACGCTAAAGGAAAAGGTCAGAGGAATTCTAGTTTCTTATTGAAAGCAGATTCCGTGATGAGACTAAAGCCAACAATCTGTTCTTCTCTTACAGGAACAGTTTACTCAAAAAATAAGAATTCAGTCATTATGTACTCACCATCATACTAAAGGAAAGTCAGGTAAACTTTCTTAGTCCTCTAAACATTTCAGGGGCTGCACAACAAAACAGTGTTGCAGCATGTTAGCAGCTTACGTACACCACTAGACAAAATCAGCGAGAACTCGACCTCTGCTTTACCCCTGTGTTTACCTGCTACCCCAAAGCTTGCATCGCATCTAGTCTAGGGGCACATGTTTGCATGTTTGAGCTTGCACTTCACGTTACGATATGGTTCACTACTCAGTCACGATGCACTGCACAATTCAATGAGTTTGATTATTTATCGATCAAATAAAATGAAGTCATCTTTGTATTAAAAAAAGGAAATAAATTACCCTCTCACAAAGAGATCTTCCATAGCTGCTTATAAAACATAACATGTAAACTAGATTCAGCAGATTTTTCAGAGAAAAGCTTCCTATTTGGCATTTGGTACCATGGGTCCAAGACATGGAGGAGGTGTTTGAAGCCTTCATTCTCAATAACACTGTAAGGCTGAACGTCGTTACAAATAAAGAAGGCTATAGCGTCATTTATTGTTCTTGCACGAGCGGAGCTGTTAGCCAGCGGAGCATGGAAAAAGCTTTCAATACGTCGCTCACCGCTCATAGACGTAGTCTCCACATCTGACGGCGGGGGATGCCGGGTTACTGGCGGAGGCCTCCACAGTCACACCGTGCAGTCGTTTCAGGAGATTTGTGGCACTCCCTGTGACTTGACAGGTTCTCCTTTTACTTTATAAAATCCCTAGTATTGCCAAACTTTTCATTTATAATTGACAGGGGAGAAGATAATATTCTCTGCCTCCACCACATTCATATTGAACAGCGCATCCACGTAAAATCAATACACCCCAGGCGCACATGCAACAGTATACATCAGCCGTGCACGTTAACATAACTTAGATAGATATTTAGTCAGAGTAAAAATGTCCAAAAATAACATTTGTTTGTACGTTTGTTGCACGTACAAATAAATGCAGAATCCACTCAATGATTAAAAATATCGAATTTTACCGACGCAAACTTTTAATAATTGATGCATCTTGATTTTGTTCAAAAATTGCATCCGTTCACAGTTGTTCTACCGATGCACTCGCATCTCGTCTGCGCGTGTCTTTGTATCGATGCGTATCGGTTAATCGTCCCATCCCTAATTTGTATGCTGTAGTTTGTTTTCCTTTTTTATATATGTTCCAGACATTTCATTCAGCGCCTTTCTGCACAGGTTCAAAGTGTGCACAGTAACGGGTGTATGGAAATGTACTCAATAAAGACCTTCTCATTTAAAGTCGTGAAAGTTAACTTAATCCTCTGATATTGTGTTTAGGATGCACAGCATGAGGTGTGCGTTAGAGCTGAGCTGTAGAGGAGTCTAAACAAAAGACAGACAACCCAGTCAAAGATAGAACTCTGCGTGGCCTGGAGGAAAACCAGCAAACACACTTACGCACAGACACACACACACACACGCACACCCACCCACACACACACACACACACACACACTGAGGCGTGAACAAAGAGAAACAGGAGGTATAGATTGACTCATCGTGGTGGGAGTACGGTGCAGTGATTTCATGCCTGGTTGTTGGCTAACAAGGCCCTACGCTTTCTGCACTGCAGGGCCTGTTATTAAGAGTGTGTGTGTGTGTGTGTGTGCATGTCTGTCTGTCTGTCAGCAGCTGTGTGTGTTACCTGGGAGATGGGCTTAAAGCCCCAGCACTCTGGGACAGAGAGGAGTGGTATGGGGGGAGGAGGGTGGGTGGAGCCCACTTTGTCCTCGAGGGGCACAGGGAGGTCCAGCCTCCTCCTCTTCCTCCTCCTGCCCTTCCCCTACCAGTGCTGCTCCCAGGACCAGCACAGCCCAGGCTCCTGTGAAGCCTAGCACCGGGGGTGTTTGGCAGCTTATTAACCCTTTGCAGTGTTTACCCAGTTGCAGCTATACTTCTGTTCCCAGCAGGAAATCCGATCTCTCTTCTGTTCAGGAAAATACAGCAGCTGATTATTCCCACATTATTTACTTTATTTTTTTTCCATCTAGGGTAATCTGATTATGTTATGTTATTACCCTGTTTATTTGCTTAGCTGACTTTCTTATCCGAAGAGAGAATAGTTTGAATTTTTCACAGGGCTATGCCTGCAAGGAGCTCAGCTTCTTTTAATGAAAGATTAGAGCTTAACATTTATTTTGCACTGCCTCTTTCTCCAGTGCTACCTCTGCTCACTAAAAGGCACTGCTTTACTTTCTACCGTGCAAGGCAAATATCTCATCTTGTTCCAGACTTTTGAATAATTGCTCAGATCTCCCACATGTTCAGAGACAGGGCTTGTGTAGTGCTCACTGACAGCCCTTTACGCCAAGCAGAGGAACATTCAACCAATCAGAGCCTTGTAGACTTTAGTAAAGTTGGGAACATCACCTTCATCTTTGTACATGAAGATAGGGACAAAATTGAGCCACAAAAAGGATGACTAGTGTGAATTAGATTTACACAGATTCCTAGGCTCTTGTAGGTTGATTTGATACTTAATTATTGACAACAGCCATGATATTAGAACATGAAATATTGTAACTGTGTTAAAAATACACATATGATTATATGGTGTAAATAACCCAGTGTAGATGTTAAATGATTTGAATTTTTTTGTCTATCAGGTCATCTGGTTGCTTTTTCAAAACTCATTGAGTGAATTTATCATTTTGTACAGTTATGGTCACAGGCTCTCTCTCCAATTATATTTTAAGCATAATTTATTTCCCAAAAACACAATATACCAATCAACACATGAATTTGACTAATAATACCATTCAGACTAGCTGTCAGGATAGGAAAGGTTGTGGTTTTCGTTCAGTATGAATGACATGTCCTGTATGGCTTCAAGTCACTGACTTTCAGTATTTAACCAGGACCACAATGTCCCAAGTGCTTTAGAAGTCTGAACTTAGTGATTGTACCCAATATTTTAGACTAACAGTGTATCAAACGACTATGTGCAAACATTGCAATTTGAATGGTGTCTCTTGTAGTGATAAACCTTCAGAGACTTACAACCTCAATTTGCATCTCCCCTCGGTTTTATGAATTGTGCTTCAGCTTGTTATTTGGCTGTCCAAGATGTAAATTTACTGACAGACACAGTTAGATACTATCTGTAGAACACAGAGAAGCATTTAGCAACAAGATGATTTAAGAATAAAAAATCTTGTGTTTCACCCTCAGTAAAACCATTAATAACTGCTTGCATTTGTTTTTAAAGTTTTTGAACTGGTCAGATGTTTATTAAAAATCAGCAGCTGTTCAACACCACCTTCAGCCTTGACAAACAATTGTCAGTGAAAGCCTAGTGTACAGTATGGTATGTCTTTCTGCTCATAGCAATGCAATGAGCAGAATCCTGGTAATTAGTCGTTTTAAGTGTAAATGGGATCTCTGGTGGTTTGTCGTGGACTGTGAGGTTCATAGATTGTTCGCTCTTCAATCTCTGCTCATTTACTGTGTGTATATGTGTGTGCATGTTTCAGTGATGCAGGCTTGAAACAAAGTAGCTGCTCAAACAGAAGGCACAATTACTGAATGACTCCTTCTCTCTCTTGCTCTTTTTTTTTCTTTCTTTTTGGAAGCCAAAAATATCTTCTAATTGTTTGTGTAAGCAGCCTCAGACTGACTTGTGGGGGTCTCAGCAGGGGTGTATCGACAGAGACAGGAGATAGGAGTGGGAGGGTGGGATGGGGAAGGCAGTAGCAGATCCATATTGTCATCTTCTGAAAATCCTCCTTTTACATGATGTTTAGGTTGGGCACTATTGATATAGTCCAAGTCTTCAGAGTATATGGCTTAAACTTCACAGGGAGAAAGTGAAAATATTACATTTAGAAAAGCTCATCTTAACAGCCTCAGTGCCAGACCCCATGCTTGGAAAATGAATTATACATATGCTTGATTAACCAGCTGAGTCCCTGTGCACAATCCCTGAGCAAACACAAGCCTTTTGGAATAAATTAAAGTCCAAAATTTCAGTTTCAGCATCAGCAGGAGCTCCTAAATAATTATGTAAATATGAAACAAATTTCCCAAGCAGATTTCCTCCTCTGCAATCCCCCTCATCATTCTTATGCATGCCTCGTAAATTAACTAAACTATGCAGATCGTTATACTTACACAAAATAGGCTAATTAATACACTTGACAATAGTGTTCTCCAGAGGGGGCGATGCTGAACTAAATCTTCATCACACAGAATTGTAAACCGGAGGCCAAACAGCAGCATAGTGAGCTGTTCTTGCAGAAGCTGCGTAAGTACAAAAGACGAAGGATTTACACAAGAATCACATGCCTTAATTTTTTCCTACTTGGTCTTTACATGGTGTTTCTTGCACAGTTATAGAGGACATAAAATAGAAGGAGCAAGAATTTGGATCAAGACCAGCTTTGCAGTCTTTCATTTGGTTGTTTTTGTGTTTGTCTGCATTTCTATCTGCAAAAAAGAGGAACACAGAGCTCATTATCCAAACCAGTGGTCCTTCAAATTACAGTCCCTACCCTTCCAAATCCTTCGAAAAACCCTGCAACACATCCCCAAGGCCGGGATGGAGTGCTGAACAGTGCCAGTGGTGCTCTTTGGTCTTTACAGCGCTGTTTCTGTGTCAGCGTTGCATTTGAATATGGATTATGGAATGTACAGCTGGTGGGGAGGAGGGGTTTAGACTGTCTAATTACATGGCGTGTTATAATGACCATCCCTATTCCATCTCATTCTTTTCTCTCCTTGAGAAAATCTAATGAGGACAGAGCATGAATCTAATGTATATCCACTAATTCTGTTGCTACTCTTGTTTTCTATAGGAAAAATATGTAAGAATATGAATGACCGCATGAATACATTTAGTGAAGTGCACTGCAGTCTTTTGCTCCGTTAATGGTACTCCTCATATGAAAGAAAGTAGACCTGAATATTTTTTCCTGTGGGAGAAAGGTGTTGAACAGCCAGACCTCACATATATTGTTATTGTTTAGTCTGCTCCAGACCACAGAGCCTCAAAACTGTGAACCTAGAGATCAACACTGTTTGAAATTGAACCATTACATTTTTATAGTGCACTTCATCAAATTGAATATATAACAGACAAATGGGTGACAGATGAAAGGGAAAACTCTCATTAATTGTCTTAGGAAGGTGTTCAACCATGGGACTTGAGAACAGATTCATATACCCCTTGGTGTAAAGAAGAGCAGTCATTATAACAATACAAGTAAAATATAAATACAGTTTAAAATATAAGACAAAGGCAAGCTAGGTAAACACAAAACGCATTTTTATAAATTACAATTTCATTCACTGAAGGAAAAACACCAACTGGCCTTCCCATTCGTGTTGAATCCAAACATCACTTAAATAGAACCTTTCCAGCATTGTGAAGTTAGATAAAAGATCTCAGTATGCTGAGATCAAAAGAAATTCCAGAAGAAATGAGACAGCAAGTTATTGAAATATCTGTCTGTCTAGGAAAGCCATTTCTAAGGCTCTGGGGCCCCAGTGAACCACAGTAAGAGCCATTATCTTTAAATGGAAAAAAACTTGGAACAATAGTGAATAGTCCCAGGAGCGGCTAGCCAACCAATTTCTCATAGAGAAATATCTCATCCAGGAAATCACAAAACAACATAGACAGATTGCAGTTTACATCACTGTTCATGATTCTACCATAAAAAGAAGCTGGACAAAACTTGTTTCCAAGGAAGAGTTGGAAGGCAAAAAGCACTGCGAACCAAGATGAACAAAATTCTATAAGTAATCTTCAAATCCTGATCAAAAACACTCCACTGTGGTTCAGTTAATGCAACTGGTTGCTGCTAAACAGGACACAACCAGTTACCAAGTTTAGAGGGGCTCTTTCACAAGTGACATGTGTTGAACATGATGCCAAACAGGGGGTCATCAGATTCATTGTAATAACTCTTTTACACAAGTACTTTTAGTTTTACTTGAAAATAATTTCTTGAAAATAACCAAATAATATAATACTGATATGAGTACTCTTTTCATCCCTGCTGCACACCTATACACCAGCCCAACCTCGGCACCCCAGCTCTCTACTTCCTGTATAAGCATTGAACACTGTCAGGTGTGGAATTGTCTGTATAGACAATTTCTAATGATACTAATAAAAAGGAAAAATTGACTGTACAAGGCTGAATTTAAAATAGTCATCATCTGAGGGCTTTGATTGTGTTGCATACATTTCATAGCCCTTGGTGTCATTTGTGCACAAGTGCCTTTCTAGTATACATATATACTCACTGCTGATCATATCCACAAACATACTGTGCACGCTATCACAGACACGGGGAAATAAATAGACACATGCAAATAAATTTATGTAGATGTAGGCTGTTACTCACATTCTCTCCCACATCCTAAATACCTAAATTTTCTCTATGTGCCATGCCCTCTGTGTCTCTATTTGCCTATAATCCCATTAGGAAGAGAGAGGAGAACGTACAGAAATAGAATGGTATGTTCAAGCTGATTTCCTCACTAAATGCAGCCGTTTAGGCCTCAATAAAGCAGCTTTCACAGCCACCAACAGCAGCGCCTTCACAGTGTTGGAGGAAGACTAACATGCTTAGATGGCCCATTTAGTGTTGGGTACATGCTCACAGGCCCATGAATGGTAATAATGAAAATACAGCGGCCTTATTGTTGCATATTTTTATTGCGTTCAAGCTTGATTGAATTTGTAGTGGCAAGTATTGTTATTTCACTCAAAAGTATTTAAAAATGCTACATGGCAGTTGTGTTTTCAAATGTAAGACCTCTCTTTGAAACCATATAACAGTCAATTTCAGCCTGTTACATGTATATTTTCTCTATACATTCTAGCAGGAACAATGTCTTGATGACACTACCTCCAGCCAAACAATTGCAAATATCAGGTTGGCCTTCCAAACAAATGTTCTCAGGAATATGATACGCTGTCTAAGTTCCAGTGTGGACAACACCCAGTCTTTTCAATGCAAGCTGTAATTCACACGAAAGTGACACCACAACTGCCAGAATGCAACCACAACTACCTGATCTCACAGTTGAACTCTTTGGACCAACCGCCTATTACATAATTCTGAAATTATAAAGAGACTGATGTGTGATATGTATGCAAAACATGTATGTTGAACTCAGACAGACTTGCAAGAAGCCTAGACAGAGGGGTAGCAGCAGGCTCCTAGTGACACCACAGAGCTCTAAAATTAACCTACTGGCCTCTTGGCTCTTCACTTGGCCATACAACCCCAACAGTTGGTTGGAGTGGGACTGCTCTGTCATTTCAGAGCTCTGTGGAGCCCAGAATGCAACCATTCAGTATTTACTTGTGAAATTCTGTGTTTTTGAATTGTAGAATCAAAACTGTTCTTATCAGACAGCATTGGTTGTTTGTTTAGACACTTTAAGTGAAATCTTCACTTTGTCTGGACAACCAAAAGCCAGAGAAAGATGTTGTTGAAATGCCACAAAGCTTAGGGAGGATGTCAGAATTTGACATCAGACACCGAGGTGTCCATTGTGTGCCCATTCAACAAACAATATTGTTTTCTTTTAAGCATGTCCACAATCTTTTCCCAACTCTTCCCCAAGTAGTGTGAACTGTCCTTCAAGAGCACGATGTCCTTAGGGAATGTAAATTCTGTAAATTTTGATATTTGTTGTTCACAAACAAGAAATGTTGTGCTGATAGAGATGCCAAGCACAGAATTGTCAGATTAATTTTGACACATGTCCTCTCCACACTCTTTTTCTAATATACAGTCTTCTCTGTGCCATTAATTGTGTCTGCAAAGCCTTGAAAAGTCTTCAGTCTCTTAAATTCAAATTTATCAGGCCCTATGAAATATTAACTTGTCTTAATTTGAATTTGTAAAGTCTTCAGTTCAGTATAAATATTTTATGACGTTATTTGTCTTTCTGTCAGAATCATTGAATTTCTTCAGCTGCAAGTTTTGATTCTGTAGTTTTTGAGTCTGTAAAGCAATAAGTCACCCTAATACAGGCCTCTGTGCACAACCCAGCATACTAATGCTGCTTTGTACCTGCTACCTGTTCCATAAAGGCATACATAAAGGAGCTGTCCTGCCTTTATTCAAATATATTCTCCCACTGTCCTTCAGAAAGAATTCTTGCAAGTTTTGTAGCTTTACTGTATAAAAACCTTTAAAGTTAATGTCCAAAAGCCAATGAAATGAATGTATAATTCCAGACAAATACACCCTTAACCATACTGTAGCTAAAAATATGACAGCAACCAATGAAGTCAATTTAGCTTTCTCTTATGGAGGGGAAGAACACTGTCAGCCTCAGAAACACTGTTAGGGATCTCTGCTCTTGGATCATTTTTTGTATTAATAGTCCTCATTACACTCTCACTAAACTTCATGAACCTGCCCTGAATGCGTTGTGTTTGTGTGCCTTCCCATAGTTCCAGTGTTGCTGTTTTAAGACCAGTTGTCACTGATCATATGAGAATTTAATCTTTAGATGCAGGGAATAGTTGGTGACACTGAAAAAGATAAAGCAGGAGGGAAAACAGGCTTTAAAAATGATACAAATCTCCTTTTTTTCTGCTATCATTTTCATGACAGATTTATCTTGAGAGAGATTAGGCGAGCTGCGGTGTGTTGATGTCTTCATCGTGAGACTCGGTTGGGTGAGGGTTTAAGCCTTGCTATATAAATAGCCTGTCAAAGAGATCAAACTGTGCAGTGTTTCTACAATGTTCAGGCTTTAATGTTTTAACTGGTCATGGAGAGGCACTGAAATTTTCCCAAGATTATTTTAAGGAAAAGATACAAGTGTATTTTAACATTCTGCAGATGAGTAGTTGTACGCACATGGTTTTTTGCTTTACTGTTGGCGGGAGTCTAAATATAGAAAGCATTGCTCAGTCAGTCTGTCCATCCATCTAAAACTTTAGTTATAGAGTAAGTTATCTATGTCACACCATTAGAAAAAAGGGTGCCTTTACCCACTTCTCTGTTTTATTTTAGTGGTTAAAGTCCTGATTTCATTTCCTTGGAGCTTGAAAAATTTCTTAGGTCTTCAATTTGACATTGAGAAACCTCCAGATACTATGTACATAGACTGGTGATTGATTGATGTAGGTTAATGGGAGGAGGGAAACATTGCAGGTTAAGCCATAACGATCTAGAGGTGGGAATAGATAAATATATTCCAGCAAAAGCATTGATCAGCCCTTCCCCCAGTAGAGCACAGCAGTGGAGATGGAAAGGGGATGTGATCACAGGGTTCTAGCTCATCAGTGTCATCAGCTGATGAATAAACCATTAGTTGTATTGTCATAGAGTCCAGCAACAATGTAGTTTCAGCAGGTGCTGTCAGCATACAGGAGTTCTGTAGAGATACAGCTACCTACTGAGATTTTATGATAAAACTCTCAGTTAGATCTCTGTAGTCACTGACATGCAGCAGCGCTTTGTGCAGGAGCAGTTTGGTGTCATTTAGCTGGTCAAAAAGGCATGCTGATTTTACCTGTTCAGCATTTGCTTGTTAAACTTAGTATAAATTTTCTTAATTCCCAGACAATAACTAGTAGTTATTGTATTATGATTACCCTGGCTTATCATCTCATTACCCCTTCTACCCAGCCAAATTAAAATCTAACAGGTAGCTTGCCATGAGACTTACTGAACACATTTATGACCCTCAGAGGATGAATCCTTAACAGTCATGAGCTTTGGTGCACGATGAATCATGAATCATCATCCACAGAAGATGAATACTGTTGTTTGTGGTCATCATATGACCTTTCCACCACCATCTCACTAAAATATCCACTTGTGCAGAAAAAAAAACATAGTATCATATAGTATCACAAGTTTGAATGGCTGGGGGGGGCAGTGTTGATGTGACACCTGGAGACTAAGAGACACCAGTAAACACCACAAATGAACAGGTCATTTTAGTGACATTTTGTAGGCATCTTTGTAGCACCAACAGAAGAGTTTTCAGCCATGTTAGCCAAGTTTGGTGTGACAAAACTCGGTTAGGGATAGGATAAGATCATGTTTAGCTTGAAATACCAAGTGTTTGTTGTGGCTATACCTAAACAGACCTCAAACACACCATTGTAATTAAAAATTGAATCATTAAGTTTCAACATAATCTCTGGTTTTCTGAAACATACAGTGCTAACATTTATTTTGCCCATTATAGTGTCACCATCAAATCATAATTTTAGTTTTGAACACACAAGATATCTATTAACCTGTTAATTCAGATAATTGCTAGACTCTTGGCAGGTTGTCAGATACTTTACTGAGCCTCTTTCTGCTTCCAAGAGAATACACCTAAACTCTTTCAATGTGCCGTTCAGGAAAAACTTTACCTTTCTGTCCACACTGAAATGGTAAGCTATGGCAAAATCATTAGCTGGTTCTGTCCAGTGCTTTAATCTTTTGGAGTGTGATGTAGATTGCAGACTCCAGGTTCTGCTAGCAATGCTAGACTTTGTCTTGTTACTGTTTTTCTTGGCACATTTTCCTGATGCGCAGAGAGAGAGAGAGAGGTGCAGATTGTACTTCCTAACACTCAGAAACTACTGAAGCTGTCTGGGGAATGATCATGAATTTAATAGAGCCTTTCACCATGAGTTTGGCAAACGCTCAGCTGGCTCAACAAAGCTAACTGCCCTCAAATGAAACACCCTTACTTGTAATCAAGCCAATTTTCCAAACTGCTTCTTTCTTTCCAACGCTTGCCTTCCAAATGCATGCAATCAAGCACAGCTTATAACATAAACTAAACACACTCATAGAATTACTTAAACATAAACTGAAACTGATGCATATCAGATATTTTTTTGTTTTTTGTAAAAAGCAGAGGCTATGTAAGGGTTGTGTGGTGGTGAATATCAAACCCGCAAGACTGCAAATACAAGAGAACAACATTGTGATTAATGTTAATGTTACATACTTTCATAGATTCCCATGAGTAACAATTAGCCAGTTTCCTACAGAGAATCATGTGAATAATGTATATTCTTTCTATATGCTACTGATCCTACTCATTTAGTCAATATCTTGTTCTCATTGGTTGTATTTTGAAGCCTAATGTGACCTACATGAGAAACCCACTAATACAAGTTACTCATACACAAGTTCTCTTGTTTCTCATCATACTTTTCATTTTGTGCATTCATTCTGCTTCATGCTTTGTAAAGCTTCAAGTTCAAAATACTGATTTGTAGTCATTGTGATCAGAGTAGTATGAAGTATAAATTAGTACAAGTTCTTTTAAAGGCACAACTAGATGCATAGGCCCAGACTTTTTTTTAAAGATGACAATGTTAAAGTTTTCGCATATCCAGTAAAATATTTCAATATCTATCTGAATAAATTGGCACAAAATTTGGTTCAGGCATTCATGTTTCCAGATGAGGAACCACAAACAGGGGTCACTTCACCTTATATTATAAGATGTTTGAAAATACATTTTCGACAGATAAAGTCATAGGTATACACTATTTTTGCATATTAATAATTCCCTGTATATAAAGACGGATGGCACGAGAGCTTGCCAAAAGTGAAGCCAAACTTCTTGATTGCCCCCTGCAGGCTCCAGTACAGGTCATAAACCCCTTCCCCTACACGTCATCAGAGCAGATTTTGACTAAACTAAAAACTCAAAGTACATGTTAGATCATTTTTTGCCAAAGAAGGTCATTTTCGCTAGTTCTTTTCACGCTGATTAATGTTCAACTGCTTTCCTGATAAGTTTGGTTTTAATCAACATTTTGACATTGTTGCTGGTGGTCGCTGTGTGGGGTCCAACCTCTGCGCCAGTCATCTTATCAGTCTGTTCAAGGTGGCAATGTTGTACTGTTTTTTTGCCTCGCTATTTTGTATAAAAGGTTCAAAGATGTGTTGTGGAGGTGATTGCTGTTTTACCTCTGAACAGCAGAGCAGCAGAGGTAAAAACAGAGCCAAATCGATGTTTTTCTAAAAACAGTGAGTAATAGCGGCAGTACACGGGTTTTCATGGGGAGTTATGCATGCAACCAACCACTGGGGAATTTTAAAAGCAGCTAGCAGCAGCTAACTCAATGAAGAAGAACGGCAACAGAAATTGTCTGCGAACTGGAGAGATGATGAGGCTCAGGAGCTCCTCACCCTGTGAGCAGAGGGCAAAGTCAACCTATGTAGAACAGTGATGGTAAAAGATTATTGTAGCCATGTTATGTCGTTCAGGAAGTGCTACCTGCATGTGGGCCCTATGTGGCTATGTTTAGTTCAGAGTGAAAAAAAAAAAGTTCTTTTATTAGTGTAGTATGGAATAATCTCCTTGCATAAAGTGCTGATTGAACTCAGCCTCTTATAGCTAAATCCCATACCAACTTTTGCCTTGACAATTGCACTCACCCTGCTGCTTTTCTTTCCTTTCCCACATACATTCTAAAGCTTTGCACCTCCCATTGGCGTCCTCCACCCGCCTATGTGTTTCCATCACCTTACATAAACCCCAGTTAAGGGAAAGTCAGCCAGGCCCCAGACAAGAAAAACATACCCCCAAACAAGGATTTATAGAATGGGAAACTGGTGAACTCCAGCGAGTGGGAGTGTTTGTGAGTTTGTGGATGAAGGCGTTTCCACTCGGGGCAGTCTCTGACCCTCAGTGTGCACTCATTACTCCTCACCACATCTCCACACAGCAGAACATAAGCTGGGTGAAGGAATGGTGATGAATCAGCTTTAACTACACTTTAAGTGACATTGTAACTTTCCATGCTGTTAAAATGTGTCATTGTGTCATTCTGCATGAGTGTTCAGGGTTTCAAGGGAATGTTTTCAGATCCAGTTTAGGTCTAACATTTGAAAAGCTCCTCTAGCCTGACGGGGTTAAATAGATCTGCGGAAAGAACGGAATACTTTGACTTTTATGAAGAAAATACACATTATTGCTACTTTCCAAACTTTACATTCAGATGCTCCATATTGGTTGAACCCTATCAGTTCCAATGTGGCATTATTGTTATAGCGTTCTGGTGAAGCAGAAATGCTGTCTCTATTTTAGCTATCATCTCTTATATGTGCTGAGACACCATTTTTTTATGTTAGTTCATGCTAACACAAGGTTACTTAATGTAATGTTAATGAATAACATTACAGACTTTATTTAGAAATAATTTACTGGGGGTGGGCAACTTCTTGTTTTTAAAAGCTGAGAGGGACATGTACCCATCCCCCATGGGATCGGCACCCATGCCTTGTTTGATGCATTCCTGGACTTGAATGATGATTGTGATGATGAAACCAAAGGGGTTTCTGATGCAGAGAACAGACGTCATTGCAGATGAGCTCCCTTTCAACTCGGTGACCTCAGTGCATGCAGGAATGTGTGCATAATAATTTGCACCTGCACTTGAAGAGCCAGGGATGAGCGGGTTGAGAATGTGTAATGTGATGTGTGTTTGTGTGTTAGTTTTGCAGTTCATGTTTGTATGTTGAGTGATTAGTTGACAAGGTTGGAGTGCATGGTTCTTAGACTGTGTGATTCCAGCTATTAACTGCTGATTCTGGAGAAACTGAACAGAAAAGACTTTGCTGCCAGGATATGGAGTAATAGGAAACACATGAATGTGTAACTTAGTGTAGGTACAGAATAGTGTGTGTGTTTGTGTGTCTCTGTGTGTGTGTGTGTGTGTGTGTGTGTGTGTGTGTGTGTGTGTGTGTGTGTGTGTGTGTGGGAAGGGGGGGCGGCAGGGGGGTGTGTGTCCTGGATTGTGTCTGTGCATGCTTTAAAGACTCAGATTCACTGAGTCTGGCCCAGACAGCTGTGGTAGGAAAAACAAAGAAGAAAGTGTTTGTATTAAAGCAGAGAGAGCTGGCAAGTCTGCAAGCTGCGTAGCTGAGTGTTCATTTTCCCTTTTCATACCAACTGAATCTGGACTACTATTATTTCACAGTCTGAGTAGTCAAGTTACTGAAAGAAATATACTGCAGTCCTACAGTTTGCTAAACTCTTTGACTTTGTTTCTTTCCTATCCCCTTTGGCCAGCATGCTTGGCATGAAAATAATCAAATATAATTAGTTATTCTGCTGATTTTCTTAATCCAGAAACAATATAGCAGTCAATCTTGAAAAGGCAAAAACAAACCACTCATGCAGCCTGTGTTATCCTGTCATGTTCAGAAATGAAGCACACACAGCTTGATGATAGCGTGTTAGGGCTGTAAGCCATGAGCATGAAGCTAAAACAACTTTCCCAGCTAAAGCAGCAGAGTATAGATCAACGAGCAGAGCCTCTGTGAGGCCCCCAAGGTGCACCGGCTGCTCCACAACACACCAGTTCATCACAAATCCTCCTGTTCTTCCTTTGTTGTCTCACATTGACATCAGGGGCAATCAATAGCATCACTGTCCTTTTGTTCAGTCATTTGTCTGCTTTTTTTAATACTCTGTGTATTTCAGAAAGCCGTCCACTTCACAAAATTATTGATCCACCAAATTTCTTTGTAAAAGGTCTGTAATTGGCCTGCCAGACCAGAAGGCTGTTTCCCGGCATGAAATGTACAATGTTTCAAGTGGGACAAATAACTTTTGTTGATCACTTTGAGGTGGCTGTATGCATCTGACACAAACACACCTTATAAAGTTGCCTATGCAACAACAAGCGAATGTTCATGTTCATTTGCACATTATGAATGTAAGTGCAATATTCACTCTATTTTTACCTCTGCTTTTGGTCTCTACCACCTCTTGAGAAAATATTGCTGACTCTTTAGCTGCTAAATGCGCCGCAATCTAAACTTTTAATATATAACAGGAGCAATTAACTTTATATTCATTGTTTCAAAAATGTAATTAATGCTGAATGTTGATGTACAATACTTGACTAACTCAAGTTAATTAGCCGTTAGCTCACTATGAGCTCATGTTATCAGGTGTTTGCTAATATTTTTAGGGGTCCATTGTCTTGTCCATGTCCATTATTTTTGCATTCTTAAACTGATAAATTATAGCATCTACATGTATTTATTCGTGTTAATGTTATTTATAGTATTTTGAGGGCTTTTCTTATTCTAGCATTAACATCCGTTAGCCTCTATAATAAAAAAAATCTACTCATTAAGATAGCTCTTTGCAATGTTTTTTAACATTGGTTGCTAAAATGTCATAGTTCTCATTTTCTGAGCTATTCCCATTTATCAGGCTTAATTAATTGTGTAATAAAATCTATTATGTCCATGTAACATTTCAAAACAAGTTCCAGACAATGAAAAACAAGGAGAACCTCTCTGATAACATGTGCTGATGGCAAATTTCATTTTCAACAATTTACAGCGAAAGCAAACCAGTGGCTTCACATTTAAATGCATTTATTCTGAAGGACATGCAGTTTGACTGACAATTTTTTCTTGAAGAAAAAGAAATTAGACCTTCCCTGTGGATCCATCATGAGTAAGCCAAGTAACATTTTAGCTACTTAGTGACAATGTGAGCTAATGGTTTTGTTTAGAAAAAGCAGCTGTTAAAGCAAAAATAGTTAATGCTTAGACTCCAATAGAGTTCTTTTACTTGTGCAATAAATCTCAATAGCTTTTGTACATTAACATGTTTCTATTATACAAACAGTACGCCATCAAAGCAGCCAACAAGCTGCAGGAAATCACCATGTGTGTTTGTGTGTGTGTGTCATTGCATGTGGAAAAGGTCGTCTGAGAGGTTTAAGTGGAGCATGTTCCTCCCTGCTCCTGGTAATTATCAGTTCACTGTTGAGACAGTGAAGTGTTTTTTGTAAATGAGGCAGCTCAACACACAGACTTGGCAAGATGTATCCCTCCAAATATCACTGAAAAGTTCCAGTGCAAACTTTAAATAAAAAAATATGGAAAAAATATTCACTTCAGTTCTTTCCTCACTCTACACACACATACACTTGGGCACAGATATATGCACACATACAAAACGAGTCAAAATAAGGCAACTTATTAAACTATCAGCACCTTCCCAGCTCAGGGTGTTCAGCGAGTGACATTTAAGGACAGTCTGACTCAGTTCATTAAACAGGATCAGTCATAACGGGACCTCCCTGCAGGGGGAGGGGTCAGATGTCATGACCTCCTGGCTTTGGGGTCATGGGTGGCTGAGGGGAGGGGGCGCGGGTCTGTCAGTCTAATTCCACCAAGCTAGTTTGAGAAATAGAACCATGCAGCAAATGTCTGAGACTCAGAAGTTATTTTCATATTTCAGCAATTGGATTGCAGCAGAAAGCCAACAATATCCAGGTTACTGAAGTGCACATTAAAACACTATATATGTCTGCAACCACACATCTGGGTCTTATTAAGGGTTCAAGTGTTGTTCCCTGATAATCAAGGACAATGTGTTGTCTGTTTGGGAAGTTAGTTCCCGTCAGGATCTAGGGTATGAAGAGACGATTTATAATAGAACAAGGTAGGTAGGAGGAAGAGAAAGAGGAGGATAAAGAGAGAGGAGTGAAGTAGAAGTTCATGTTTTTGAGGTTGTACCAGTTCATGTAGCAGATTTCCACTTGTCCTTGATATGTAAGATTAAAAAATATTAATGTTTGGCTTCAAAGGTGTACATCTGTGAAATTTTAGCTCCTGAATGACCTGTCATGTCCACAGGTCAGAGTTTTATGTTATTACATTGAATTTATGATTCATTATAAGTCACACGAATGCCCCATAACTCATTGTAGATGTAGTCATAGTGTAACTGAATTTTGTGTTAGCAGAGCAAGTTATTATCAGCAAAAGGAATTTTAAGGGAAATGAAATTGCTACCTGGAGTTTGACTGAACAAAACACTAAACTTTGTGCAGAACTGAAGTCAGATGGTGGATGTTCAAAGGGCAGGAGAGCCTGATGGTTTGAGTCCAGACCCTGATCTGTTTAGGTTTCAACAACAAAAGCACTTTGGTTAAGGTTAGGGAAGCATCATTTTGGAAAACAAATGAAATATATCATTTTGCTTATTCCCCTCGGGGATAAATAAAGGAATTCTGATAAATTCTGTATCATTTGTAATATTTTTACATTCTAACATTCTTGCCACGTGTTAATTAACAACATTTAATCGTTATGTTAAGAGAAAATGTCTTTCATCAGCATTGTGTATATTTGCTGTTGAAAATTAGCTGCATATTAACATAATTTCTAGGAGACAAGGCTGTTGGGGGGAGGGTCAGAGTGGCTCTATGAAAGGACAGCCAGCAGCTGGCCCCGCCTGCTAAATCCTCCCCACAAAACCCACCCACCAGCTCCATCTGCTTCCCAAGTGGAAGCCCCTGACTCTCTCTCTCTCTCTCTCTCTCTCTCCTTCCTCACACACACACACACACATACAAACCTACGTGGTGTTCTTTGATCCCAAGAGAGCGGAAGCCTACATCTGTTCTTAGTACATGAAATCCCTTTAAAACAATGCATGCCTTGTTGGCTTACAGAGTGCATGACAGTGGAGTGAGGAGGGATGGCTCTCGCTCACACAGACACGGCTACTGTATCACCTCACACACAGGTACAGTGCTTCAGTGACCTTGACCTTGACCGACCTTGCTTATCTAGCTTAATTTGCCCCTCAAACCTCACCTCGTTTCTCAGTAACTGACCAATGGCCAGTGCTTCCACATATTGTCCTACCCTACCATTTTAATATACACCTTTTAAAAACAATATAAATTGAAGGGATATGGACCTCAAGATTGCTCCTGCATGGGTCCTGTCTTCAAGACGGGCCCTGTGTTTGACTATAAAAATAACGTGTGAAAATGTAGTTTTAACGGTTTTTATTTTTTAGTTTATGATACTCTAAGAACATGTTGCATGCAGTTTATTAAATTGCAGCAAGCTGGCTCAATAGGGCACACAGCTCCTTTTTGTCCTGTTGCAGCTGTGCCTTCAGACGCCTGAGGTTCGAAAAGTCACACACATATGACATAATTTTGTATTGGCCTCACCGTGTACATGCATGTACTTTTAAGCCCACAAACACGAATGTCAACGCATGTACGAAGACACATAATGTATGCATGTTTGGAGACAGAAAGCTACAGGAGCAGCAAATAAACGAGTAACTCATCCGGCATTTGAGATTCCTGGTGTATACAAGCATGCTTCCACTGGGAGCTGACAACCAAAGGCTGGGCGAACCACATAGACAGACAGAGAGAGAGCAACGAGAGAAAATATGAGGCAGTGAAGAGGAGGAAAGTCAGAGTAGGACCTAAGAGAGCCGATGAATTATTGATTAGTCCACAGCACCCTCCTCTTCTTCATCCTTTACTCCTCCTCCTCTTTCTCTTCTCACTCCTCCCCTTGTTCCTCAGCTCCCGCTTCCTCTGCATCCTCTCCTCCTGTTTCTCTTGTACTCTATCCACCTCCCTATCCTCCACTGCCTCTTGCTCTGCTTCCCCTGGTCCTTCCCTTTTATCTTATCACTCCCCTTTTCGCCTCCTCTTTATCTTCAACTCCCTCTTGGTCATCTTGCACTTCCTCCTCCTCTTCACTACCTTCTGTTGTCTATTCTGTCTTTGTTTTCATATAATCTGTGTTCTTCCTGTCCCCCCTTCACTGCTGACCCTTAAAACATTTCCCCAAAACGTTGTGTGTGTTGTGTAATTTCTGTTGTACCATCAAGATATCATACTGTGGAGGTGTTGTGTCAGTTTGACACTGAACTCAAATTAAGTGTGATAGCTGTATGTTTCCACAATGGAGACAGCCAGGATTGCCGTTTCCCCCCACCCTCCATTATTCATGCTAAGCTAGGCTAATTGTGTCTTCTCTCATCCTAGAAATGAGAGAGACCAAGGTTAGTCAAGACAAATTCAGCTGGAAAATTTGTCTGGTGATGAACCATTCTTGAGTCACAGTTGATGGCGTGTGTTTGTGTGTGTGTGCAAATGGAAATAAGGGCTGCAATATAAATGTAAGTTATAAGTACAAATCCTTGCACCATGCTGGAAGTTATGGACAGTGTAATTGTAAAGTACAGTTAGCAAGTCCAGTAAGACCTCAGCAGCCTTCCAGGGATGAGTTAAACTCTTTTGTCACGCGTCTCATTCAGACATGTGCTGTAACCTTTGGCGTCTGTGTGTGACGCTGCACAGTCTTCCTGCCACAGGAAAAAAAAAAATATAACAAAAAACCTTGGTAAACCTTTGTTAGGTTTAGGAAAGATAACTGACTTCTGTAGGTATAGTGAAGCCCAGTGCATTTCATCAGAATGCTAAAGGTTACCTTGTGTGTGTGGAGGGCGTGACAATATGGTGGGATTTCATGCTCTGGGAATGAGACCGAGCAGGATTTCTTGTGCTCTCACATTTAATGAACTTAGACTTATGTGCTCATTACTAGGTCAGTCAACTAATGATTACATGCTGCAAGTAAACCTAAAAAAAACAAAAGGTGTAATTGCTTCAGTATCTTTTTTTTTTTTTTTTTTTTACAGTGTCAACTGTCTGGACTGTGTTACTGACACATATGCATTTTGTCTCTGTGTCTGTGTTTCAGGTGGCTGTTGGAAACAAAAAAAAACAAGAAACATGAAGACAAAGATGCTGAGACGGAGAATCCAGATGAATGAAAGAGCCCCAGTTCTCTTTATTTATTACCTTCACAATATGTGTGTGCCTGAGTGTGTGTGCGTGTGCGTGAGAAAGAGAGCGTTGAGTATTGAGGATAGATATGAATGCATGTGTGCATTATGAACGGTACCTAAGATTTCAGGCTATCATTTGCAAATTTTGTTTACTTTTTATAAGGTTCCAATAACTCATATATCATTGTCACAGTATAAACAAAAGGACTTTACTATTGGTACATATTGTGTTTTGTGTTTGTAACTAGCCTCCTATTTAAGAATGTATATTTGTATGTATGATATACTCATCTAGAAACTATATAATGGACAATTTTAATATTGCATCATCTTGTTACCACTATACTGCTCTTGCCAAGACACACAACTCAACAGATGCACACAGGAGACATGTATACAAAGATACACCTGTAAAACAAAAAACAATGCAGTCAGTTCAAGCAAACAAACAAAAAAAATTCTTAAAGAGTTCAATTTTCATTTCTTTCCGGCCAGGACAACGATATCAATAATAATGGTGGGCTTTCAGGTGGTGTAACACATCCTCTGGTTGCCATATTGGAGGTCCTTGGTTGGGGGTAGCTGAGAACAGCTGGTGTTGTTTTAGGTACAAAACAAAGTTGATTTGCATTTACTTTAACAGTTGATGTTATTATGTCATGAGACTGATTTGTGTTAACATAATGTTAGCTTGTTGGCTAGTTAACTGTGGTATTTGTCAGGTGACTGTCACCATTTTGGTACCATCAAATCTGATATGAAAGTGCATATCTACTAGGTCAGATTAAATAACCAAGGTGATTAAAGTTTTATGTTTGGATATTTTCAAAGGAAACTTTTACAGTTTTCACCATCATTCCCATCATTTATCAGAGTATTTCACTTACAAGTAATAGTAGATTTTGGCACATGGGTTGAGCGCCATCTTGGAGTCTGTTATTCAGTCTTTATAACACAGCCATTGACTAATAATGCACATATTTGCCCTCAATTTCCCTGGGGTTAAAATATCTGCAATGCAATGTAATGCATGACGATAGTGGACTTTTCAATGTTTGTACCGCAAGATAAAAGTTTGTGAGTAAATGGTTATCATCCGTAAGAATGTTGGCCAAAACAGGAAAATACTAATGAGAATGATTCTGCTTGATCTTTTCCAATGGACCTCCATGATGGAACCTGCTTGTTATGAGTTTTGTGTTGCAACTTAAAAGCCTCTCTAACATGAAGGATCTCTGCTGGAAATGTTGACGGTGCACACATAAGACAACAGGGACAGCACAAATCAGTGTGCGTAAGAATATGGACGCAATACTGCAACTGACAACTGCTGTAAGCGTGTGTCTGACAGAGAGGTGAGTGTGTGTGCTGGTGTGTGTGAGTGTATAAAACATGGGCAATAGCACTGGTGCTTCCATCCATGCATATGAGCTAATGTACAAAAGGTAAACCACCAAGGCAATAGGCTGCGTGTCCTACTGTTTGATCCGGCCCACGACAATCCTCCCTTTCACTTTATGTGATACCTTCGCAAGCTCTGCAATATTCAGAAACAGACGATCCGAGTCGATAACTTTTTGTTCAGTTCGTGAGTGAAATGTTAAGATTGATCCGGAGCTTTTCTGACAAATGAAGTGTAAGGATGAGTGCTTTGCAGTGTGTGTGTGTGCAGTATGTGTGCTGTTAGTGGTGGTTAACTGATCAGTCCCTTCGCCGCCAACACGTGCTCTCATAAAGAGGCGTCCCCTCAACATCCTACGTGTTCTAAACGTTCCGGACCTTTTATGACACCATGATGAGCTCAGCTGTATAACGTACTTTCGTTTGCAAAGATGTTTATACAGTGTTTTGGTCTTTCTTTTGATGTTTTGTGTGAAACTATATTACAGTTTAGACGTATGGTGATAATTGTGAAGTACTATCAATACAATGGCTTCCTCTTTGATCTTGATCAGTTTGAAATCGTCTGAAACAATAATATTGGCCCTGCACTGTTGATTAGCTGAGGAGATAAGGCTGCAAATGTTTCGGCATGGAGAATTGGAAACTGTGGCTACTTACTGAGTCACTTCATTGCCGCTTGAACACACACACACACACACACACGCACACACTTGTAACATAGATGTCTTGTCTGCTAGGATAAACTTCCCGCACCCATCTGGTCCTATCAGCCACAGTACAGTATAAACCTACAGCCCCCACCCCCCATGACCCCACCAGCTCTGCAGTCTGTCACATTTAAGGACATGTTCTGATTTTTTTAATGTCTATCTTAACACAGTGCTCACATAATGTAATTATCCCTGTACTCCATCGCAGCCGTGAAGTGATACTGTCAGTGTAAGAGTGACTCTAGTGTCCATAACAAAGTGCATTCCAGAGTTCAGCTAATATGAGGTTTTATCAGTCGGAGTTAGTTCAAACGAGTTTATCTCGTCTGGTGCGAGTAACTTTACTGACATCTACTTGTTTCAAGAGCTGGTAGACCAAAGAAAAGTTTAAATGACAAGCAATATTGGAGCTTGTTGATGTTTGTTTCAGTACACAGGAAACATCAGTATCATATGTCTATCACTTTCTTTAAGATTGACATTAATGGCAATAGACTGGATATCTAGCACCACCAACTGTACATCTTAATCCTGAACTCCTAATACACTTAACTTACACTTACTGTTGATGATTTTTTTTTTATATGACTTAGCTTTGCTAGTCTGTTGTGCCTGATTGGAAGTTTTGTTTTTAACTGGTTGTTAAAAAGCACATTGGGAACCTGGTTCTTAAAAGGTGCTATATAAATAAAGTTATAATTAGAATACTTTTTATTAAAAGTAATACATTTCTTTGTAACAGTAGCGGATGGAAATGTGCATTAATGCATATCATCTTGTGCTGATTACCTGGAAATTTATTAGATATTGGAACAATGTTCAGACTGCTGAATATTAGCTTCGATTGAATTTTGAAATGCATTTTGTATTGAATAACAGCTATGGATTTTGTCCCCACAGTGCAGTCACTTCACAATCATTGCAGAGAGTCTAAAAGTCATAAAACGCGGATGGCGCTGAAAGACATGAGAGTTGTCTTTAAAAGTTGCGTGTCATTCGCGTGGCGTCCCGTGGGATCATGTTGGTACTGAGTTAAGATGGGCCTGAAAATATGTGAACCTGTGCTTTAACAGAGGAAAAGCAATGAAGAAAATTGAATTGGAGAATGATAGTGCTTTGACATTTTACCACGTTCCAGTCCAGCTTCTTCGACTGTGGACGGTAGTGGCTCTGAGGCAAAATAAATACTTATGGGCTAAACTCTCCCCAGTAGCGTTTTGAAAATGCACTTTAAAGAAAAATCAGTTTGCCCTACATTCCAGCCTGTATGGTCACTTTTATGCACTTGCTTTGCCCTTACTGATAAATATATATATATATATATCTATAACCTTGCTTTGCCTGACAGAAACAGTCCATCCCTTCTTACAAATGTAAATACCGTCCCTCATTTTGAATCTGTACCACAGATTGAATAGAGCTCGTAGAAATGCTGTACTTGAAGTTATCTTGCGGCTTTTCAATGTCATCCCCAGGCTGTGATTGTGCGGCGGAAAAAAAGGGGAGGAGAGGGGGTGGGTAATGCCAGTAAAGCGGCGTGACAGAAGAGGGTTAATACCATCGAGCTGTGCTAAGATTGCCCAGCCTCATGTGGCTTTAAGGGATTGCAGGCAGTATTAGCAGCTGAATAATTATTTTTGGGATGTTTCTCCTTGTGCACACTTTTGGTGTGGCACCCATCGCTTCGTTTCTCCCTCAACACTCTTTACTTCTGTGGAGCTTTGGCAGCCTGCAGTCTTGTACAAAAAAAAAAAAAAAAAAAAAACTTATATTTTTGAGTCCTGTGTGGGCAGAGTTCCTGAAGGCACTCTGTTCAAACTTGAATGTTCATATATTTCAGATAAAAGTCCAGAGACTAGGTGGAATTGCACATTTAGCACTGTGACGGGAAACGTGAGAAATAATAACATGAGACATGTCAAAGGTGGAAAATGACAGGGTGGTGACACACCAAGTATGAAGTGAAATAGTGATGCTTCCACTATGTTTGTTAACAGGGTTGCATATGTCCCCTTAATGCTATCAGAGAGAATCATATATGAATATACATATATGATGAATATAAATATAAGGCATCTATTTTTGGCATTCTTTATCATGTGGACAGAAGTGGTGTAGGTGTGAAAAACATAGGTGGGATCATTGTGCATCCTCGCTGTGCTGAACAATGAATCTGTGTTTGCAACTTTTTTTTTTTAACAAAGCTTCTCTTTGCATTTTATTTTTCTTTTTGTATGCTGCACTGAAAATACATCATTTTCACAAGTGGTTTGGAAAACAGAAGTGTCGTCAGTCACTTCATCAAGTGAAACAATATAGTATACTGTAGAATAGCTGTTGCATTATTTGTTACAACCTGTATGTAATGTTATTATGGAAGATGTAATGTCCTTCTGTAAATGTTGTTTAATGTTGTTTTACCTGAAATAAAATTTATTAATGCTTCAGATGTGTTTGTGGAGCTCTGACTTTGACTCTCTGTCAGTTATCTTTGGATGTATTACAGTATTTAATGTTGTCCTTTTCTGTTTAGCTGCAGTCCCGCCTTCATCACCAGCAGAGTAAACAGTGTTTCTTCTTTAACTTTCCAGTACTTTTGGAACATATTTTGTTCATACGGGGTCATATTGGACATGGAGTCATTTAAAAAGACAATACTTTGTTTGTTTTTGCATGTTTCTGTGATTCTATTTCAAACCGATTTTCAGAAATGGACCCTAGTATTTTTCACTTTATTTTCCAACCTTCCAGGCAGCAATTGGTTGAATGGCAACCTTTTTGTTGTTTTGCAATCCTTTCAAATCAGCCCATGCCAATGATTTTTTTTTTCAGAGCATTCATATCATCCAGTTTATTCCGTGTATATAAATAAGGATAGTGTCAGGGCACAGTCAGGACTGGTAAAATGTTTCTTTGTCAGTAGATTTAGCTACCACCTAGCCCTATGACTGTAAAAACTACTACAAGAAACCATCCATCCATCCATCCAGAGGAGCCAGATGAGATATGAAACCCCTCCAGTGAGTTCTGGGTCTACCTCAGAGTCCTCCCAGATGGTCAAACCACCAGCTGGTTCATCATCAGGTGAGAGTTGGAACGTACTGTATGTCCTTCTGGCTCAGCTCCCTCTTCTGTAACAGGCCACAATGTACTCTAAATGCCATCCAGAAGAAAGAATGCAGGCCTCCCCAGTAAGCAGACTTGTGGTGCCATGTCAAAGCCCAGTTAATTCAACCTTTATCTGAACAACCCTGTAATCATTCAACCATCTTGAGTTGTCTCATTGTGTGAATGGCCGCAAGTTGCAAACGTAGAAATCTACCATCCATCCAACATGCTATTAACATCACCAGCTCAATAGACAGCTGTAGCAAAAGCAGATGGACTGTGACGATAAAGTCCGTGAAGAACGTAGGCAGAAGGAAATGACTTACACAGCTTTTGCTCCATGTGCATTCAATTTGAGTTTGAAATAAATAACTGTCATGGTACTTCTGTTTCAGGTGACTGAAAATTCACAGTCAATACTGTCTGAGAAAACAGACAACATTTGTGCAGTCATCTGCTACTTCAGTCTCAAGGGCTTATCACCCAAGCGGGTCGGGACAGCAGGGGAGGGCACCACCCTCAGTCTGCTACACCTTCCTCAACATGAAGATGCTCAGTGGTCACAATTATGACAGTGATAATGAAACTATCACTCCTATAGAACACTTTCTGGAGACGCAAGGTGCTGACTCAGTATGCTCCATAACCACTGGACTAAGTGTGTAAATGTGGGAGGGGAATAGGTTGAAAAAAAACATGCTAGGTTTTGAAAAATGGTTTCTTTTACCTTGGGCCATGAACTTATCAGTTGCCCCTTGTATAGCGCTGTCGAAAAGAGCCTGAAGACCACAATCAGCCAACACATTCTGCTAACATTAGCCTGGTTACAGTTGTTATCCCTCTCCTCTGTACAGCCTGGGGAAGAAAACATTCCTATGTCAGTGTGCATTTTACACTCCTTGCTTCTCTCCTCCTGCTAACAGACCGTCAGACCACAGTGCCAGTTGGAAAGCCTGCACTCATCTTTTCTGCATTAGGAATCGTATGCATTTTTCCACCTTGGGTTGATGTCTCCCTTCCTAGTAATAAACAGATTTTTCATGCAAGGGCTGATTACAGGAAGTTATGTCTTGACTAGTGCTTGGAAATGACACAAAACATACTCTGAAACTACATTCTGTCTGCAGACCTGCGATGTGTCATGCATACTTGGTTCCCCTGGAGTACATTCTAATTCATGTCAAGGATTAACCCTGTGAGGAGAAGAACCATTTCTACCTCACGGGCAATCAGAACATAATTATGTATATATAGCTGGACACTGACAAGCAATGAAGAACATCAAGAGACAAGCCTTAAACATGTGATTTTAATATGTAACTCTTTTTATGGAAGTGTACAGAAATCTCCAAAAGACTTAAAACACAGTGCTAAGTATTATCAATCCACATCAACACTTATATAGCAAACTCATGAATGCAAGTCCAGTAGTCAGTTACTTCTTGTCCTGTTTGAAATGGTAAATGCACTGTACTTATATGGCGTTTTTCTAGGTGTACTGACCACTCAAAGTGCTGTTCATTCACCTATTCATATATTGATCCATCAGGAGCCTCACACAGATGCCCTTTGGGGTTAGTTAGTTAGTTTCACCACGGCACGGTGGTGCAGTGGTTAGCGCTGTTGCCTCACAGCAAGAGCAACCCAGGTCGAATCCCAGTCTGGGCCCTTCTATGTGGAGTTTGCATGTTCTGCATGGGTTTTCTCCAGGTACTCCGGCTTCCTCCCACAATACCAAAAACATGCATGTTAATTGGCTACTCTATACTGTGTGAGTGTGTGGTTGTCTGTCTTTGTGTGTTGGCCCTGCGATTGACTGGTACCCCGCCTCTCATAGTCATCTGGGATAGGCTGACCAGCTCTCCTGTGACCCTGAGTCATGCTCAAGGATACTTGGACATGCAGACTGGACGAGCAGGGGATCGAACCACCAACCTTCCGATACGGCCAGCTGTACCTCCTAAACCACAGCTGCCTTCATCTGACTTAGCCATGAGAAAAATATCTGACTCAATAGATGCACTGAGGCCACACTACACAGCCGTATAATGAGCTGAAAGACGGTCTCTTGGATAGGCACAGTTAAATGACTACCACTAATTATGTTCTGAGTTCAGTCAGTTCTGAGTAACTGACAATTTAGTCCAAATGTTGCTAAAACTTCCCCTGTCACAGACAGGCCCCTTTTGGGACCCAAAAGCAACAATAGTTGTAAGCATTTTTATAAACCATTAATCTTGAGAAGACAAGTTAAATATCTGTTATCCTGGGAGAACTCTTTTTTTTCTTGTGATAACAGGATCTCAGTGTCTAAGCAGCATGACATTCTTTAGGGACAAGGTGTCTGGCTTTCTGGACATAGTGATCTTTGATGGTTTTCAGAATATTATTCAGTTACTACAACAAGTCAACTTTTGTTATCCAGAGATTAGAGACTTTTAAAATACATTATTTGTAACCATAGTTGTGCCAGGCTTCAGCAATGGGGCTGTAAGAGACAAAGAAATGTATCAACCATCGGAACCAATGACAGATGCTTATACTGACACTGCTAACTGCATTATATGTACATTAACCTTGAACATAGTTTATTTCTAATCATTATTTCCATGTAAAACAGCAATTATTTCAGTTTTGACCATTGCAGCCATGGGTGCTTGCAGGTTCATTACTTTCTAACTTGTCTTTCAGGACTTGAATAATCACCTGCAGATGTCTCTCTCCTCCGTCCAGCATTCTGTTCTATAGGTGTAGCTGATTATGAGTGTAAGCCTTTATTGCACCAACAGCTGAAAATTTAAATTTGTTATAGTCTGCCATCTATTGATGGGGGGAGTCGTATATTTGAATGGCAGTTCAATACACAGACAGATTCAGAAGTGGAACATATTTGTCTTTAACAGAACAGGGGAAAAACAGAAGGAACAGAATTCTCCATAGCAAAACAGATGAGGTGTTTTGGATGGATACTGTCTACAGTTGCAGGTGTCCAGTTGTTTCCATTCTTTGTTATATGATGCAAAACCCAAACCTTTCAGACATACCTGAGTTAATATGATCCTGCTCAGTGAGCACCTCTGCTGTGACTTTTCAGATTGATCTAAAATTCACCTGCATTATAGCAGAATTAAGGCGAGTATGATTTTCATAACATACAGAAATGACCTCCCAGAGCAGAAAGAAGGACAAGTTTAAAAATATAGAAGTTGTAGGTGGGTTTATACAGTAAGAAAATGGTCCTTTAAGATGCTTGGCATCGTTGTACATCCTGTATTCAAGTCAAAAACAGTGCAGAGATGAACTGAAATGAACCTTTGCAATCCAGGCATTCAGGAGAGAGAGACAGACATAGAGAGAGAGACGGGGAGAGAGAGAGAGAGAGAGAGAGAGAGAGAGAGAGAGACGGGGGGAGAGAGAGAGAGAGAGAGAGAGAGGGAGAGAGAGAGAGAGACGGGGAGAGAGAGAGAGAGAGAGAGAGAGAGAGAGAGAGAGAGAGAGAGAGAGAGAGAGAGAGACGGGGAGAGAGAGAGAGACGGGGGGAGAGGAAGAGAGAGAGAGAGAGAGAGAGAGAGACGGGGAGAGAGAGAGAGACGGGGGGAGAGGAAGAGAGAGAGAGAGAGAGAGAGAGAGAGAGAGAGAGAGAGAGAGAGAGAGAGAGAGAGAGAGAGATCTGTAAAGGCAGTCAAAGTGAGGCAGAGTTAAACAGGAAGTGTGTCAGTGCAGATGTAGTTTTGTAGTTTCACTGACAGGCCTAGCTGCACACTGTACTGTTAGACTTGGTAAGTGACAAGAAGATATGCATGATCATTCTTTTTTCCCGTTTGTTTATTTTATTGTTTAAAGCTTTGACAGATACTGATAGTACCAGGAGGAGACAAGTGTGTTTTGTGCCACATCAGGGCCCTCATACGTTGAAACTTTGCTACACTATTTGTTGACATCGTTGGGCCTGTTAAAACACAAAACTGAATAACTTTTACTAATAAAACATTTTCTTTGGTAGCCTAAAATATTTTTTGATTCATCTTTATGTAAATTCAGTTTTGTTTTGTTTTTTTGAATATTCTTAACTTTCGTAATCACAAATGCGACTATTTTTTCTATTAACAAAACTCCAAACAACAATGATAATTACTCACTTTATCTTTATTTTATATTTTTTTCTCTTTGACTCCTGTGTTGAAATCGGAGATTAAAATGTGCCCCTTTTCCTTGTCAATAAAGTACAGAAACAATTGTTAAAACATTGAATATAATTCAACCAGGTCACGACACATGCTAGCAGAGGGCATTAATCATATGTAATTTAAATACCTATAGCCAAGAAGTCAAACCTCTTTCAGAACTAGTCTGTATAATGCGGCTTTAGGGACTTTTATTTAGAAAGGTAGGACCGGAAGCGCCTTTGGATCGTTGTTTACTTGCCCTTACTGGGAACGTGTGAGGGAGCGCAGAACGGGTTTGAACCTCAGACCGACACGGTGTCGGGCATACTGAAAGCTGGAGCGGTCCCTTTGCTGAAGGAGTACACTTTGTTTTTCTGGATTTCATTCGGAGAAGTCCAGTTTGTTTCCTAAATCTGAGGATTTCTGTCACGTTGTCGCACGAGCTCGGTGCCGCGAGAAGCCCGATGAAAGAAACACTGAAATTCCACTGAAAGAAGCCGCGTTTACCTCCAAAGAAACCCCAACAAAGAGAATTCAAGGAAGTAGCCTGCTGCCTGGCGAGGTAACGTAAGTTAGTTAAGCAACAAATAGAAAGTGTGGCAGCGGAGAAATTCCTCATCATGGTTTACAACAGACTCCTTCGTGCGGGTTTGACTTTATTGTTTTTTATTCTGTGCCTAAACGTGGGGATTTTTCGAGTAAATGGGCAATACGGCGGCGGTGACCGAGGAATGTCTATACCGGAGCACGGATTTTGCCAGCCGATTTCCATTCCGCTGTGTACGGACATCGCGTACAACGAGACCATCATGCCAAATCTGCTCGGTCACACCAACCAGGAGGATGCGGGGCTGGAGGTCCACCAGTTCTACCCGCTAGTCAAAGTCCAGTGCTCTCCGGATTTAAAGTTCTTCCTCTGCTCCATGTATGCGCCCGTGTGCACGGTCCTCGAGCAGGCGCTGCCTCCGTGCCGCTCGCTATGCGAACGCGCGCGGCAGGGCTGCGAGGCTCTCATGAACAAGTTCGGCTTCCAGTGGCCCGAAAGCCTCGCGTGCGAGTCCTTCCCGGTCCACGGCGCCGGGGAGTTGTGCGTCGGGCAAAACATGTCGGACCGCACCGAGCCTGAAAGCTCCGGCCCGTACCCCACCGAGCGCACACTTTCTGACCCCATGCACGGACAGTTCAGGTGCCCGGCCTCGCTGAAGGTGCCTCCCTACCTGAACTACCGCTTCCTCGGGCAGGAGAACTGCGGCGCTCCGTGTGAGCCAAAGAGATCGCATGGGATGATGTACTTCAGCGAGGAGGAGCTCAAGTTCGCGAGGATATGGATCGGCATCTGGTCGGTGTTGTGTTGTGCGTCCACTTTATTCACTGTGCTGACCTACCTGGTGGACATGAAGCGCTTCAGCTACCCAGAGAGACCCATTGTCTTCCTGTCTGGCTGCTACACAATGGTGTCCATTGCCTACATTGCTGGATTTTTACTCGAGGACAAGGTTGTTTGCAATGACAGGTTTGACAATGACATCAGGACTGTGGTGCAGGGCACCAAAAAGGAGGGCTGCACCATCCTCTTCATGATGCTGTACTTCTTCAGCATGGCCAGCTCAATCTGGTGGGTCATTCTGGCCCTCACTTGGTTCTTGGCAGCAGGGATGAAATGGGGCCACGAGGCCATCGAGGCCAACTCTCAGTACTTCCACCTAGCAGCCTGGGCCGTGCCCGCGATCAAGACCATTACCATCCTAGCTGTAGGGCAGGTGGATGGAGACGTGTTGAGTGGGGTTTGCTTTGTGGGCATCAACAGCGTGGATGCCCTGCGGGGCTTTGTTCTGGCACCTCTGTTTGTTTATCTATTCATTGGAACCTCATTCCTCCTGGCGGGCTTCGTGTCCCTGTTTCGCATTCGGACCATCATGAAGCATGACGGCACCAAGACGGAGAAGCTGGAGAAGCTGATGGTGCGGATAGGAATCTTCAGCGTGTTGTACACTGTGCCGGCCACCATCGTCATCGCTTGCTACTTCTATGAGCAGGCCTTCAGGGAGCAGTGGGAGAGGACGTGGATCAGCCAGACGTGTAAGACGTACGCCGTGCCGTGTCCGGCTCAGAATCACCCCAACATGAGTCCTGACTTCACCGTCTTCATGATAAAGTATCTCATGACACTCATTGTGGGCATCACCTCCGGGTTCTGGATCTGGTCCGGGAAGACCCTCAATTCCTGGAGGAGGTTTTACACGAGACTGGCTAACAGTAAACAGGGTGAGACCACGGTGTAATGTGGTCTAACCACGTCCTTCACACAGACTGCTTCATGACAAACTGAATGATAATCCTCTTTATTATTTTCTTTCGATTTTTCTCGGACTTACAGGAGACACCTGTTATGTTTTTAATGTACATATACATTTGTGAGATTTTTGTAAGTATATATTTGTATTTAAAGATTGAAAAATCCTTTCTCTTTTTTTTTTTTTTTTTTTACAAAAAAACAACAAAACAAACAAAAAACAAACTCCTTTTTTCATACTTTGGACATAATGGAATTGTACTTAATCGTCAGAAAGAGCCAGCTGACCGTCAAGGATCCTGAGGTCTTGTGACCTGAATTACTGTGGACACCACTGGGAGTATTTCACATGGAGTGCTTGTGTCTTTGGTTAGCGAGCTGCCACTGAGTGGTGGGTCTATTCTAAGCAGAGTCCCGTGAAACCCAAGTGCTTCCTCGTGGCTCCCTCTTATCCTGATTAACCAGCTGTAGTTTGTGTCTGTTGTACAGCTGAGCAGCAGTTGCCTGGGTCTGAAGGGAAATGTCAGCAGTCTGGAAACAGAAACGGTGCACAGGTTGTGAATGTGAGTCATTGTGACAGATGGTTGTGGCCTGTAGCTCGGGCCTCGACAGTTATGACATTCCTTTCCAAATAAAGCACACATAATCGTGTCAGGGTCAAAGGACCACACCAGTGTTTTTGCATGTTTCAGTTCAGCTAATTATGTGTATTTTGCAGTTCTACCCACGCTTGGTCAATACAGATTTTTTAGTTTAGCTTTTTGTTCGAGTACAATTCATAAAACAACTTACAGACCCTCTAAATTTGCATGAGGTAACTCTGCATGATGTATGTAATGTAGGCAGAAGTGCAGATGGATTCCTTGCAATATGATGCATCAGTTTCGTAGCTTTGCTCGAAATCAAAGTGGATAAGATGTTCACAGAATTTTTTTTTTTTAACTGTGAAGTTTCAAAACTCCGCAAGTGGAGTGCAATCAAATGAACTGAAACTGAGGGCCTGCCTCGTGTGAAAGAAACATATTTTAAAATATTCTGCCTTTTTACAAAACAGCCAGCTGCAATTGAATTCATGTACTGTAAGGATCTTTAACATGCAGGAACACTAGTGTGTTTATTTGTTTATCAATGATTCACGACAGCATTAATATGCACAAATTTGTGTTCAGTCAGCTTTCTAAATTTAAACTTTACTGTATACAGTGCTGTGTGAGACCTCGGACACTCTTTGAATCTTTCCAGTTTTGCTACCTGATAATCTTGTTTTCCGTGTATTTAAATTCAAGAAACTGAGAAAACGTGCAGGTGCATGAGAGTATAGCAAAGATAATTAGTCAAATGATCAGTAAGATGTCTGAAAGAAAAATAACCATCAATCATATTGATAATTATTAAACATTTCATTTATGAGGCAAAAGCGCTAAATATCTGCAGATTCCAGCCTCTCACAGGAGGGTTTTTGAATGTTGATGGGATAAGACAAATTTCAATATGCGACTTTGTAATATTTGAATGGACATGTTCGTTTATTTTCTGACATTTAAAAAAAAAAAAATGATTACCTGAACAAATAATCAGAGACGAATTGTGTCACTCAGACATCTCGCATCTTATGCTGCTCTGTTTGGGTTTTAACTGTAGGTTTTCACTCAGCCGTGCAATCATTCTGACTTACATTGGCAGCAAAAGATAAGAGGTAATAGAATTCCGGTGCATTTTAGGGTTCGGAGGACCTGAGCATATTGTGGAATGTGACAGCTTTGTGGTCACAGGACAGGTTTCACAGGAAAGCTAAATGATCAAACTCCCCTTACTTTACCTGAGAGTACATACGAGGTACTGTGAGTGGAGCTCATGTTCTCAGTAAAGCTGTAAATGCACCTTCATTTGTTATTTCATGTTTTTTTCTGTGTATACCTGATGGTACAATGGATCTAAGTAACTTCATTAGAATTGTTCAAAAGTGTCCAATCTTCAGCACAGCACTGTAAACAGGATTCGGTCTGGAGTTGACAGCTGTTTGTTTGTTTTATTTTGCAAATATGGTGAATGCAACCAAACATATTGTTGGGATTTTTACCAATACATTTGCTTAATCTTGTGGTCGAACGTGTCGGTGGTTGTTGGCTCGGATTGATCTACAGGGCGATCCTGGTGAACGTTGCTGTGTGTCTGCGCAGTGGGACTGAAGAGCACCCAGCATGTCTTCCACTGCAGGAGAAAGGAAGCCTTGTGTTGAAATGCAGAACGGCTGCTGTCAGTGCAGCTCGGCTGGCTCGCATGCACGCGCGCACACACACACACACACACACACACACATCATGACTTGTGTTCCTGTCAAATGCTCCTCCACACGGTGCTTCCGGTTCATAATAATCCTTTTATTGTGTTGACGGCTCTACAATAGTCACAGCTTTGAAGTAATTTCCTTTGCATTTGCTATGAAGAGAACCTTTATATTTATAGAAAAGAATCTTATATATACACACTACATTGATTGCTTTATGAGAATAAAAACAATCTCACCATTGCAACTGTACTTTGTAAAATGTCTTTATTTCTTCAAATGATAAAGGAACAGAAATGTTTGCCTTTAAAGGGCAGATTAATACATATGTCAAAAGTGTGTGAGGAAGGGATTGCTTCAAGGACAGTAAGGAGAAATTACTGCAACCTGCTCTCTTTGTACATAGAGACAGCAGTGAAAAGTAAGAATAGTGCTGAGGTACTTGTATTTACTTAAGTATTTCCATTTGCTGCTACTTTATATTCCTGCTGCACTACGTCTCATATTGTAGTTCATGTGTACCTGCAGTTTATTTACACCTTGCAATTACAAGCTGTTTCAAGCAACAAGAGTTTTAAGAATATGTGAGTCTTTTGTAAAATATGATGCATTTTCAGGGCACAAAATGTGCTGAATGTCCAATTTTATTAAGAGACAAAATTTCCCAGGGCTGTAAGAATATTCCAACCTGTTAATGCCAGATTCCTTCCTGGAGAATTTTTAAAGAAGAAGAAGAAGAATTTCTATAATGTGCTTTTATTCCAGTACAGGCTGTGAATGCTTCTTTCACCACTGAGCTGGACTTGAACATTGCTCCTGACCCAGAAGAGTACTGAGCAGCACTAGATGCTGAGTCCAATGTGGCACCAGCCTCACATCGAATCATCAGAGCTATGCAATGATGCAGCTTTACATTCACAACAATGACGTCAGAGAGCAAAGCTTAGAGTGCAGCAGCTGTGAAGGAAATGCGATCGACCTGAGGTCAGCTCTTCTGACCAAACAATCAATTAATTAGGTAGATAATGGGCAGATGAATCCATAATGATAATCCATAATCCATAATAATCCATAACAAACAATAATCATCAGTCCCAGGGGACAGTTTGCCACAGTAACTGCTCTTTTAATGCTTTAAGTACATTTTCCTTCCCTACATAACATTTCATTGCAGTATAGTGTAGTAGTTGCTGTATGAAATTGAAACCTTTGGGATTTTCAGTGATTACTTTGTGAGCACAGAAAAACTACAGCTCTCGTGAAAAACACTGCAAACACTGCAGGGCGGGTACTTTGGTCATCTTAACTTGACGACAGCCATATTTATGAAATTCACCGATGCTTTCTTATAAGCAATTCTCCCACTTTACAGCTGTATTTTCTGCTGGCACAAAAATTCTACAGTGTTCAGTCCTCTTTGTCCTGCTGTCATTACAGACATGTCTGAGCTGACTGCAGCCCCTTGACTCGCTCACTGGCTGCCTCTTGCTCTGTGTCCAGCCGTGACTTTCAGTCCACGGCAGTTATGAGCTTATGCCAAATGGGATGTGAAGAATGCGAACAGAAAAATTAAACAAACTGCCTTATTTTTGAAAAAAGTGCCTCCAAACATATGAAACGACCTACATGACATACAGTTGAGAAGAGCTCTGTTCCAAGGCTGCGTTTTAGTTAGGTTTACATATTAATGTAGTTAGAAATGTCAGTGCAATTTTGAATTTGTTTTCTTACTACTGGATCAGAACCCAGTTTTCTCGTTTTGGTTCTCTATATCAGTTTCACCTCTGTTTTTGCAGTTTAACGATAGTCCTGGCCTATGTTAGCACAAAGACAGGCTGCAACAGTTTGCAAGTTTGAGCTTTGTATAATAGTATAATAAATAATAATGTATGTTTGAAATTGAAGTAAAAGTAGAGGTATAAGTAGCCAAATGTAGTCGGAGTATTAAACATTACCGTACTCTAGTATTGGATTGTTAGCTTTAACTAAGGATAACAAATGCAATAAAAAGTGCAATATTTACTCTTGAAATATGAAGTTTAGAGTACCAGGAAATGAAAATACTCAACTACAAGTACCTTAAATTTGTAATAAGTAATTACTTTCCACAATTGTCTGGTAGGTTCTCCCAGTATTTGTGCCAAGCCAAGCTAAACACATCCCATAGCTACAGTATTGCTGTACTGAACACACAGACATGAACCTGATATCAGTATTCTTATCGGAGTCTGAAAATAAGAAAGCAAAGAAGCTAAAAGGAGTATTTACCATATTGCAAGGAAATAGTGTAAAAACAAGGAGTTTCAGCTTTTTTGTTGGCTCAGACTCAAACAGATTTGTAACTCATCGCCTGCTTCTCTAGAATGCAGCCCTAACCCTATACGAAACCCTGCGTGTAGTCGCACCAGTAACTGCAGCACCTAAAAAAAAAGCATTTGACGGTCGTGCTGCAGCCATGCTCGTGGGTCAGCTGCGCAGTCATTGTTCCCGGCTGCTCCTCGCACCATGCTGCTACCCGCTACATCAGTTACACGGCTTTTAAATTCACCAGCACGAGGCCCTTTGAGCTCTGACATGGATTGTCGTATGCATATGACAACTGTGAAGACCGGCCTTCTTTGTTAGAAACTGGAACATATTTCTGACAGAGTAATAGTGAATAGTCAGTGTGTTTCTCACGGTGAGTCAGTCGCTGCCTTACAGGCTTACCACTAGTTTTATTGTATAGCATCTGCAGAGGACTTCTTGTGAATTTCATCTCCCACGTGGTCATCAGCAGCAGGAGAGAGAGTGAGAGACAGGAGATACAAAACATGGAAAACACCGCGAGGAGTTAGCGCTTGGAATGCTGACGTTCTGCAGCCTTGTGTTCATTATAACTGAAGCTGTGGTGGGGTTCGGGGCTCACATCTGGTTTTGTTGTGTGGCTGGATATGAACATTGAGCATGTTGTTTTACATATGTCATGCTTTTTGGGTGGCTTAAGATAAAATCAAGCAACAAGAATGTTCTGGCTCCTTCAAGATCTATTTTGTAAAAGCAACAAAGCAACAGTGCGTTTTTTTTTATTTGGATAGATGGTCCTCAGGTCACACGTACTGTTGAACCTACAGGAATTGTTACGTGAAGCTACGTTCAGCTTTACAGAAATTTATAGTGAATCTGTCCAGCTGCAACTTTACTGTTTTGATCCACTGTCACAGCTCTCTGAGTGACAGACACAGACAGCTGTTTACAGAGGAAAAGCTCTAGAAAGTTTGATCCGATTTATCAGCCACTGATTATCTGCTGATTTTCATTCTAAATAGTTTGACTGTTGGCCTCCACAAAGGCAGATCGGACAAACACAGACAATTTGTTCATGTGCTGCTTAAATGCCATAGTGAACTGCAAGGCCCAAAGAGTGGAGTGGAATCCTTAATTAACCAGGCTACAAAAAATATGTTTGAGATAAACAATCTGTCACTGAGCAAATGATAAATGATGAATTGAACCAACCACTGACCGCATTGGAGCATGTCTTCTCATGACATACACCATAATCAAGACCATATCAGGTCATTTTGGGTAGTTACATGAGCTGAATTGGCTGTCTCACAAGACATTATCTGAAGCCATTTTCTAGTTATGTACACAGACAATGACTTGGTACATAGCTAAGGGTATCAGTATGGTATGTAGTATATATGGTGAAAATGCTAAAGGAAGTCATATTTTCTCCTCTGAATGAGGAGGCAATTAAGAAATCATTTTGCAATAAAGGACAAGACTACATATTTAACCCTGTTAGAAAGGGCGGATTTGCAACCCAAAACAAGAATCCAGTAATTTGTTGCTTGGTTGGTTTTGGTTTGTATTAAAATCTAATGTATTTAATGAAAAATAGTAATTGATGAAATAAAGCAAAAATGTAGCTGTGCATCGTGGGTCAGGTCTCAAATTTGACTTTAATTGGGTTATGGATTGAAGGTATAGGTAGAGGCCCGGATGGGGTTCCAGTTTTAAGCCAGTGTAGATCTCATACAGTATGGAGTAGCTCCCTTAGGTGGCAGAAGACCGCAAACTGACTTTGCTTGTGCTCGGTGTTTCTGCTTTCGTGCCTCTCCTCTTACTTTTCAGCAAGACTTGCTACTGCTGTGGGCCTTTTTAGACCCGCCTGGTGTCTTCAGCCTGCTCCGATGAGCATCACCTTAGGGTGCACTTTATGAAGAATGTTAAACTAATTGGTTGCGTCACCGTCCAGCTTAACTAGCCATTAGCGGAACCAGTTCCGCAAGTTTTTCCTCCCCTAGGCGAAATCAGAAAGCACAGATACTCCCAGCAAGGCGTGTACTACTGCTGCCACGTGTTTCTGTTTTTACGTGAATTGCCTCAGACACAAAAAAAGAAAAAAAAGTCCTTATTTGAACATGTCAGAGACAGTGTTCAGATCGTCATGGCTGTTGTTGCCTTGTACAGCCAGGAAAGACAGAGGTTTCAAAACCTGAGACAAACAACTTGGCTTAACTCTACCTTATGGCATTTTTAGCTTTGACTTATAACAACTTTAATGGATCATGCAAGTGTTTTGCAATTTTTTGCAAAATTACTATAAATTACAAACAGTTATAAATTACTTCTTACCGTTTTCCAAATTTAGTGGTGTTTGTCCTTCTTTTCAGGCAGCTAATGCTTTCAGTTCATTCAAAGATGATATGACAATCAACTTGCAAAGGGAGGTAATCCATCAAAGTGAATATAATGTATGTTCAGTATTTAGACTGGTATAGTGCAGCATGGTCATACAGAAATAGACTAATAAAGGACAAACATAGTTTATTATGCCTTTCCATACCTACTTCTCAGACAATTACTAAGACTTCAGGGACAGGAAGACACGAGAGTCGGGCATCACCAATGGAGGAAAATGGCCTGTAGAGCTAACCATTGTGGAACCAGTACAAACCGTGACATTTTTCATAAGTTTTATTTCATTAATATTTAATTGAAGTGTGTTTTACCATTAACAACAATTGAAAAGGAAAATAAGCTTAGAAACCTGAGAGAAACTTACACCTGTATGTGTACTGTGTACAGCAGTATTTAGCAAGGAAGTTTAACAGGTGTAATAAGATTTCCTTTCTTGACCTTTTGTGAGTGTTTTGTTTACTTACTAGACTAAATCCTAAGAGAATTTGAGAACCTCAGCAAACAAACCTCTAGAGGTACAAGGTGGTATTACAAGGCAGAGCAGGCCATGCTGGTTAGCTTGCTGATTTAGGGAGATTTCTCTATAGATATTTCTGCAACACAGTACACAGACACCTTTGACACAACGTCAGCACTGTTGACCTTCTGCTGATAATGTTAATACATTTTTTTGAATGTTTAAAACTAAATTTTTGGCCATGTCTTACAAATTGCACATGTCGGTGTTGTACTTGACCAAATGTACATAGTTATTTTCCACCACTCAAGCAGGGTTCAAGTCACTGACTGGATTTACATTATGTGAAAGGATGCTTGAAACATGGTAAAATGTACAGTGCCCCTCAGAAAATGGTCAACAATAATGTAAAATACACATAATAATGTACAGTATGTGATATGCTAAAGCTTACTTTAACTGATCCTCTTTTGATTCTAATTACTGCAAACAGCCAGTGTATTCTCAGACTGCATGTTTTTTCACAAGATATACACACAACCCATTTGTACATGAAACAGAATTTTTGAATACAATTGCAGTGAGTGGAATATTCTATAAATAAGAACCATAGGCCTCAGGAAAATGGACCTACACTGTTCTTTTTTTTCCCAAAGGTTTCTATTTTACTCCTCACTGTTGAATTTCAAACTGCCTTTGGGTCAGCAGTGTGTTTCTGCAGCTCTCCTCTTACCGCAGTAGCAGCAGCATCTCGCCAAATGAGCTGGCACCATGCTGCCTGACACTGTGAACTCCACCTGCCTGTCTCCACCTGTGGATGACTGATGTGTTGTTTTATATACTTCTTAAGCTGTCTCTCACTCATACACCCACGAATGTCACTGCCTATGCTGTGCAAGTCAGATCACTGCCTTTCACTCGTTCTCTTTTTTATCTCCTTTCCTTCCTTCAGCTGTTGGTTCCCTGCACTGACAGACAACGGTTACATGCATGTGTTCACATATCATTTGCATTACAATTTAGATAAGGGCTTCTGAATCCCTAAACCTATACGTGATAATGCCGGTGTGGAGATTACAACACAGTCGGAGCAGAGAGAGGCCCTGCATTTGTCCCTGAGGAGTTGTTGTCAATTCTTTAGTGCAAATCATAATGAAGGTTTGTGATACTGTGTGACGGTGTTATCAAAGATCTCGCTGTTAAGCTTTTCTCTAGAGAAACGTAGAGGGAGCAGCTCTAAACACAGTGTCAATCACAAGGGCACTGTGTCTTCTGAGATGGAGGGGGGTTGTGTGATTATTTTTCACAGCTCCCACCCATATCTCCACTCTCAACGCCTGCCCAATCCACTCTCTCTCTCTCTCTCTCTCTCATTTGCTTTCTTCTTCAGTCTACATGAAACCACAGAGTCGAATCCACTGTTCATGAAAATTTCAATTACTGCTCTTCTGTCATGTTTGAAGCCTCTGCACATCTTCAGACCCAAAACACTTCTTACACTCTCGGAGTGCAGTTTATTTAAAGCAGCTTTTGTTGTTTATGTGGGAGAAATATGACCTCACTCATAAAACTCAACTGCCCGTGTTTTGTAATGGCGCTTATTTTGTGGTGTGTCCTGCACCTTTGACACTAGTCAGTCCTTTTTGGCTGATTGAGCAAGTTGAATCGATGGTTAAGTCCATCAGGGAGGGAATCACTGATTGGCTGCTCAGCTAAGCGAGTAAGTGCACAAAAAGAGAAATGGAAGTTAAGAAAGTAAGCCAACTAAAGACTAAAGTCAAGATTGCATACACAAGGGCAAGAAGATTATTCCAAGGTTCTCACCATCACGTGGCTTCAGGAATGAAGCAGCTGAAGACCAACTGAAACCATTTAGAGTGGTGCAGTTTGTATATGTGCGGCCCTTTTGGAATAATGAATACAGACTACCATCACCCACTGGTACTGAGAGTTATTTCCTCCCGTGCAGGCGCACTGTGTGCTAGTTGGTCATTGGTTGCGGTCTTCACCATGTTTTTACAGTTGCAACTTTTTGGCATCAACACAATTTGATGTGAGGCTACACAACAATTGGCCTTTGTCTCTTTGATGTTGGCTTGGTGTGTCTGGGGCTAAAGAAGTTGACCGGAGCTTAAACATACAGGACCAGCCTAGCTTAGCCTGGCTGGCTTGGTTTTGTCCAAAGTGAAACAATACGCCCGCCAGTCCCTGACTAATTAACACACCGATTCCGAAATTGTTGAATCTGTATACAAAGAGCTTTGTGCGTGGAGGCAGCACTTCTGTACAGAATCTTTTGCTAGTAGGGGTTACCAGAGTCAATGAGTCCAGGTTTTGGTATAGGTCTGTATCATCTCAATAGTACCAGACCTGACAACATCACTGCAGTGTGTAGGCTCTCTGGATGCAGCCAGCTTCCAGTCTTTGTGCTAGGTTAGGCTAACCACATTAAGTTGATTTTAGTAATTCTATGAAAACGACTTACAGGGACTTGACACTAGTAACAGATGTTCTCTCACCATTAAAATAAGGCCACTTTAACATACATGGTGTAGTTGCTGTTTTGTGCCGTTGATGATGATGTTGCACATGTACTGTATGTTGTTTAGACATTTACCAGATTATCAATTTGAAATCCAAACATCTCCAGCGTCTAGGCATTCACTGTTTGTTTTGGAGATGTTCCATCAGTGTGTCCTGTCATCAGCATAGAGCTTCACTGATGGTACAGCACCTTCACCTACAGTGCTGCCTCCAGTTGTCAGATCAGGTTCTGGAGGTGGATTCTGTATGGAAAAGATTTACTCCAGTTTAATACAGTTTATCCTAGTATATGCCAAGAACTGAAAAAAACAAAACTGAAATATTCCCAAAACATCCATCTTTCCGACATTCTTTATTAATAAAGTGTTTTTATTTTAGCCAAAGAAACCGGTGGGTGTTCACTAAGGATACAAAGATAAGTTTTAAAAACACAGATATGTTGATCAGCCACATATGTATTCAAAACTAAAGTCAAAGAATTTCAGTCTGCCTCCAGTTGTTCAATGCTGTGTGTCACAGGACCTTAACTGATCCCCAGAGGGAAAAGAAAAGGAATAAAGCTGAAGAGAGGAAACCTATCAAATTCAATTTTTGTGTGCCTGTTCTCTCCATGTCTGAGGCTGAGGTGAATGAAACTATGCGAGCATGAAATTCCCTAATGGAAGCCGTCTGTTTTCAACCTTCACTGTTTCTTAAAGAGCCACAGATAAGAGCCACGAGGAGAAGAAAGACCCGAGTTTCATGCCTTTAAGAGCTACAAGGGAGGAGGAAAACTGTCAGAACGGAAGAGTCACATGCTTTTAATGGTTCAAATCAACTGGTGTTCATATTTTAGTGGTTTCATAAAGACTTTATGGGTCCACAGTAACCAGGGATGTCGTGAGGGATAAACATACCACTTTTATTTTTGGAAGAGAGTTTCACAGAGTTCAGTTTAAAATACACTGCACTGTTAGATATCATCCATGTCATGTTTGCCGCATGACACATTTGTTGTTTAGAAAAAAGTACTTTGCCAATATATTGTGCAATTTTATGATTTTCCTCATCAAAGCCAAAGGGAAGGAGCAAAACTTTTTTCTGCAAAGATCCCACAACATCTCTCAGCCAAAAAGCTGCAGTGGACAGTTCCTGTTCAATGAACAAAACTATGCAGTGATCACTGGTGTGCGTTTTAACACACTCTCACAAACCTAAGATAAGATAAGATAATCCTTTATTAATCCATCAGATTGTAGCTTGTTGAAGAAATAATACTTTAAAGGGGAGCTGACGGTACAGGAAGGGAGTGATAGCAACGAGGGGGAACGAAATGCAACAAAGCATTACAGCTCATGATAACCCACCTGGGTGCCCCAGAATGTAGCTTCCAATAGTCAATTAGGTCAAGCAAAATATTGCAGAGAAGGACTTTGAGATCCTAAGATGTTTTTGTTTTTTTAATGTATCTTTTTCTGTTTCTTTATTGGTATAACAGAACTATATATATTCACAGTCAGTTTACCTTCTCTATTGCACATTTCAGAGGTACATCAAACACTTACTAAGTTTAATCATCTAAAATACAGAAAAACACTTTCAATAGTAACATGACAATGTTACAGTTATGTTTCACTGCTGTTTACCTGGCTAACGCTGTTGAAGTGTCTCATTGATTTAGTGATCTTTATACTTACTTACTAGTAATAAGCACCAAATAAAGTTTTGGTTTTGTCATTTAATATTTTTCTCTTATTATGAATGGACAATTTTTATTTAAATGTAAGTGCAGTTTTGCACTTTGTATTAAAAGTTTTACGCAGTGAAATATTTCAGATTGTAACCCTTTGCTGCGTTGGCTGTTGTTCATGTTGAGACGAAGGGCTGCTTGCTTTAAACCCTTTCCTCATTACCTGCACTTTTCCTCCCTGAAGTCTTTTGACTCTTCTTTGTTTGGGCTCATGACCTGAGGTGTAAACTGTGCACATGTGGTGCAGAATGTCTACACCATATTTATACTACCACGAGGTTTATGGGTCAATTGGACCTGGATGCTTTAATGCGGTGGTTCCCAAACTTTTTTTAAGAAGTACCCCAGCAGTTCTGTCTGAATAGCCCTTCATCAACACCACCAGCTATGTTCCAAATATGATATATTATGATATTTTACTATTAAAATGGTGAAGGGGTGGAGGTGGGATGCAAATATTCACAGGGTTGAACAGACAGCTGAATGACAGTGGAGAGAGAGAACACTTTTAAAATTTGACAGGTTGCTAGCAATTGGCTGTAGGGGAAATGTGACAGGTTGTGATTGGAAGAGGAAAGAATGACATAGTGGAACTAAAGGATCTCGACTTAACGGGCATGCGCAAAGAGGTAGTCTTCCTGATTGAACTTTGACAGTTTCATTTCATCTTCACTGTTTGTTTGCTGACTAATTTTACTTGCAGTAATTTAACTGGTAAAAGACTCCATATGTGGATCTACATTTTAAATCAACAATCTACAATTTAAATAAATTCAACTTTTTGAAATTTCTAGCTCACCCCTCCTAGCTCACAACTTTAGTGTATGCAAACAGTTCCACAGACAAGTAATAAAAGTGCATCTGTGATGATTTGTTCTTGCTATGGCTTGATTTATTGTGTTAACTGGTTCTGCATGGGCTGTCAAAGCAAAAATGAGTGTTGCCACTCATGCCGGAGAGGATTTTGCCAAGGTCGTTTTGGCAGATTTTTTTTATTCTTGTACGAGTTAAAACACACTACTTGTATACTTCTTCTGTTTTTTTTTGTTTTTTTTCTTTTTCTCAGTTTTAAACTTGACTTTTTAGAGGAGCTTGATCAACCAATCAGCTTGATTACACTCCCAGATCAGAATCAGAATCCGAATCAGAATTCCTTTATTTATCCCTGAAGGGAAATTCTTTAAATAATAGCTGATAAGATAAGATAGCTGGGAGGTACATCGGCTCATCCTGTGGAGAAAACTAATAAGGTGAGGAGATTAAAAACAACATAAAAATACAATAAATACATATATTATAAATCAATGGAATAATAAAAATGTATCTACAGTGAGTGTAAATGGAGTTACATGTAAGACTATTTCGAGAAAGTGAAAATACCTGCATCCATTCATTGAAAAATGTTGTTATCAACATAGTTTCTGAGAAAGGAAATCCTCATTAAATAATTGTTAAATACAGCACATCACTGTACCAAATGTTGTATTGTATTCCTCTTTGTGTCTGTTGTTGAGGATTTCCCTCGTCAGTGCTTCATAACAAGTGCTGGAACTGTAAGGGGGGTTTCTGTGAAGCGACTGAGCCCAGAGCTCTGTTTTCTCCAGTGAGCTCTGTGAGGTGGAGCAGAGACAGAGGCAGAGCTGTCCTAATGGGAAACACAGATCTGGGTATAAATATCCACACTGCAGTGCTCTCTGGTGTGTGTGTGTGTGTGTGTGTGCATTGCCAGGAGGGGGAGGAGCAGGGGGGTTTATGCCAGCACACTCAAGGCTATGGTGAGGGTAATGAGAACCATGTTGGTGGGGGTTAGACCTTGATAAATGACTCATTCCATCACAATGCTCCATACACAAAATGCAGAGAGGAATCATATATGAGATCTCACAGCAGTAGGTTGACATCTATATAAAGCTTTCTATTTAATCTTTTACAATCTGAGCAACATATTTCATAATTATAACCAAAAGAATATGCTGCAAACAGTGTTAAATATACATACATCTCATTTATTTACAAATTCACATAGGGCAGTATTTATTTTCGGCCTAATGTTATGTAATCTTGTTTTTTAATTCAGTGTAGTTCATGCAACACTCATATTCATTTCAACTTCCTGAGCTGCACAGTACAACCAGTACAACACTGGTGCAGTGCCTGACGTGTTTTGTAAAGGAGGTCAGTGCATGTTCAGTACAGCAAAGAAGGCTCTCATTGGGTCAAGGATATAGTAGCTGGGATTCTTTGGATTAGTTTTCGGGTTGTGGTTCTGTCCCTTCAGCTCTCACACAGAGAACTGCAACCAGCTTATGAGCTCATACAAGCTGATTGGACAGTACCTAACTGGTACGACATGATAGAAAGCCAGGTAAGCAAATGATGAGAAAAGAGGAACAAGTAAAACAGAGATGAGGATCTGGTGGGAGAAGAATTGTGAACTTATGTGTCAGGTGGCCAAACAGTGGACTCCAATGGGAGACCCAGGTTTTACTGTTTCTTCTGTCTTTTTTCTTGTGTTTTTGTGTTCTTGTGTCTTTTGTGCCCACTAGATGTCAAAAGCACTTCATCAGGCCATCATCATGCTCAGTGGTGGTTGATTAGCAAATGAGGATCAGCTGGGCAGGACACAGCAACATCAAGAGCTGCTGAAGAGGTGTGCCTGTGCAGACAAGAAGAGGCTAAACATGCAAGTGATAGCTGGGATTCTTCTAATTTCTCTTTACTTTTGCCTCTTCATCCTCCTTTTCTCTTCCGTCTTCCCCTCTGTGAAATTGATCTTTGCGTGTCATTTTGAAGGCATCTCAATTCCTAAAATGCATCTCAAGGAGAGAGGAGCTGTGTCAGAGGAGCTTCAAGTTTCCATTTGTATCCTTTGCATAAGTCTTTTCAAAAGAGATGTGTAAAGGAGGTGCCACAGCTGGAGTATACAAACCATGGTGGGAGCAGTACTTGACGAAAACTTCTTTTGTATTCATAAATTGTGTTGAAATGATGAAAACGTGCCATCAAACTTTCTACTTTAAACTAGTTAAACTTAAAAATGAGATGATTCGTCTGACAGTGTTATGCTAGAGCTAAAATTTCATTTCAAATACATTTCTTACATATCAGTGCTGAAGTAGTCAATTTATTCATTAATAAGCCAACAGAAAATGAAATGACAACTGTTCAGATTTTCTAATTATGGATTTAATCATTATTATTAAAGCAAAGTTTTCTTCAGATGCCTGCTTTTGATTTACTGTATTTAGACACTGAACTCAAAGAAAAAAGCCAGTAATTGGACTTTCAGTTAATTTTTTCTATGACTAGTCAGACATTTGGCCTCAGTAATGTTGATAGACGCTGATATTTCATCTGTGATGCAGACTCTCTATTGCATCTCTGATTCAGACTCAACACCACCTTGTGCACCAGGCTGAAATGAGATGAGAGCAAAGCCTGCCTCCTTCAAAAAGCTTTATCTCTCAGATATCATTTTTGGCTGAGCAGTAAGAACTTGGATGGAGGGAGATGGATTGTGTGGTATTAACACTGTGTGAGGCCTGAGCAGGAAACTCAGCCAGAGTGTGGCTGGCAGCTTCATCACAGGCTTGGGAAGTGAACAATCTGCAGTGTGACTGTTGTGATTTATACAGAACAGCTGTCAAGGGGGGTCGAATCATAGCACAAGTAGCAGTCAGTGACTTTCAGTGAACAGACAAAGACCTATTTATTTTGTTGTGTCTTCTCTATTGGAGATGGATGTGCTTTGTGATGAGCCCCAAATACTGCAGCCCTCTCTGAGAGAAAGGGAGAGTTGGAAAGAGAGACTTCAGAGGGTAAGAAAGGAGAGAGGGATAGAGCAAGACGTGGAATCCCCGACCGGCACCAGCCTTTATTAGTGGCGTCCCAGTAATATAACCACCTCTCAGAGGACAGCCATAGAATTTCCTGTTCCTTCCAAATCTCGGCCAAAAATGAGGCCATCGTTACCTCTGGTGAGGAGAAACCCTGCCGCAGCCCATAGAGAGGAGAGAAAAAACACAAATTGAGCCAGGCTGGCTTCACACCAGACCTGCAGCATGGGCAAGGAGCTCTGTGTTTTCCAGTCCTGTACTTCCATAGTTTTTTTTCCATGTGGCATCTTCTTTGCACAGTCCAAGTGTTAAATGCTTTGATTTCCCTTTGTCTGTACACCATGTCCATCTTCATTCAGTCTGTTATTTTGTGGGTGCACACAGACATTTTTTAAATAAATAGTTTATTTAAGAGTTTTCTTAATTCAGACAGAGCCCTTTGAGACACTATAAGGCACATAAGAGAAATTGTGCAAATGAGCCAAAACCATAGTAGGAAATGGTTTTACTGGCTAGCTGAAGTTTGGGTCTAAGACAAGAGTCAAGAGACAAGAGAGTCCACTGGCAACAGTAACTGTTGGTAAAATGGATTTGAGCTACAAACATACATTTGCATCTATATTCCAACATTTTATTTAGAAATCAGAGTCATTAACCTGTTAGGGGGTCACATGGGCGAAAGTAAGTGACTGGCCCCCATTGAGGCCCCTCACAAAAATTCTTGTTGTCCAAGGCTCACAGAAAAACAGCTTCCCTAGCTCAAGTTTTTCAAGTATCCTGTGATTTATGTGAACCAAATGATAACATGAAATAAGAAAGATATTAAAACTACATGTGGAAATATGGCCCTTTGTTTAGACGGGGCTTTAAAGTTTGGTGAAAACTCTGGGGCCACATTGCCCCAGCCCTTTCAGTTTTTACCAAACCAATTTGCTGTATAATTATCAAGTCATCACAGGGTATTTTCCCGAAAGAGAACCTCCGGCCTTCAAAGGTTCTGGTGGCTGTGGTCTCCTCTGTCTGGTTGGTGATCCAGCCTTGTTAGTAGAAGCTTTCTGACAATTCCTCCAACCTAAGTTCACAAAAAAATTCTCCTTACAAACAGCTTACTTGTTTAGGAAGGTTTCAATGACATCTCAATGAATCTTCCATCAGAATATTAAATTTGGGTCATGTGATATAGTCATATATGGGAGGAGATGGTAACTCCTGTCTCTGTTCAAAGATGCACTTCTCAGACCTGTTGCCCCCTTTCTCTGTCATCCTTCTCCTCAATGATAGGATGTGTTCTGTTTGCAAGGCTCCTCAGCACTAATCTTTTATGTGGTTTGGTTTGTCAACCCATTCTCATCCCAGCTTGACACACACCGCTGCTTAGTCACACCCAGGTTCCACTTATCTGGACGTACATGGTACCCTTTAGCATCTGCGTCCAGTGGTCAAAGCCTTTTATCTGTTCATCCCTTGCGTCTCATCTAGATACACAAGGTACCCTTAAGTGTCTGTGGCCAATACATTAAACCTTCCTGCCCCAAAACTTTTCTAACATGTGCTCAACCTGAAACAGCACTTTGGTCAAGTTAGTTAAACTATGTGGTTAGGTTAAGGAGAACATTGGTGGTGTGTGTATGGTTACACTGTTGTTGTGAGTGAAAGTCGTGTGTGTGGTCACATAAGGGTAGCTTCTTCAACTGGATGAGACACACAAACGGCAGTTTTTGATGAGCTGGGAATGACACTGACATTTTGGAAGAATTGCGCTTTTTTCCGTTATGGATGGAACAGTTTGCAGTTACAATAACAGAGGGATAACTAATAGCTTTTAACACAATCTTTGTTTAAAACTTTTCCTTATAGTCCATACGTTTAGTGTATCCCTGCCTTGAGTATTTTATCTTAAAATTAACATGCCCTCTCTGGGCAAGTCAGCATTGCCATTTTGTGCTATTTAACCGAGTCTATGATCTTTACTTGCTTTACTGCTTGAGGTCATGTACACACCATGGTCATGCTTTCCCTCAGCGTTTTATAATGGAGACTGCAACTGACATCAAATCAGTGGTTTTTGTTTGTTTTTGTTCCCTTCTATTGGAATATGAGCACCCTATAGGGTATGAGGGTGTCCTATCCGGTCTTTGTTGTTGTTAAACTTATCATGAATGGATGAGTGTTGTGTTTGTTTGAAGCACAGGCCCTGAGGCTAAAGACGCTCAGAATGACAGGAAACTCATTCATGCATCTCCTGCTGAAATCTGACACCCGAGTCACCGAGGCACCACGCCACAGCCCAAATATCTGCACTCACTCAACAAACCAATTACCCACATATCTAGATTAGACCATTTATAAAGAGAAGGAAGTCAAATGGTGCCAAGACTATTTCCTCTCATTTATCCAGTTGTAAAACGAGCCTGCTCACATGGTATTTTTCTGCCATGAGGGTCAGGAGATCTTTCCATGTCTTTCTTTCTAGTTCTTACTTTCTCAGTTAAAGCTCCATAACTCTAAACACTGCCTGGGCCATTCTTCCTGATTCATGAGCAGACAACCTTGCACAACATGGACTATGATACCTCAGAAATGCCCACCGGTTACTTTGGAAACACCCACTAGGTGAGTAGTTACACAATTTTCCAATGTTCTGGCCGGGTCCTACAGTTTCAATGTGATTTCTTCCAGCCTGACTACTGTTTTACTGTTTCAGTTCCAGCAAATCACATTTGCATAAAGTTTGTGGTAATTATACTTTATATATATATTATATATATTTTGCTTTTCTTTTCTTTTTTAATAATAATAATAAACTGGAGGATTAAGGCCACATTTCCATCTGGTATCAACATGTGATCTGGATCTGAATCTGTTATCTGGATCATAACATCCAACCCGGGGGGCTTTGTATTCACATCTGGTGTATAAAAGTGTCACACTGTGATCTTATCTCAATATCATAATTAGTTACATGGGGCTGGCATGGTCATAGCGCATCCCAGGAAGCAATGGCTGGAGATGATTCATTTTAATCACTTTTTTTTTTTTTTACAAGGAAGGCTAACTATTGATGCCACTTGTAGCTATTGCTGCATTTGTTTAAGCTAGCAGCATGAGGTTAAGTTAGCTGACTTTTCGACTTGCTTGTAAGACTTGTTTTTGAAGAAACAGGTCAGCAGGGCACGTTACATTTACACCTGTCTACGATATGATCACAATGTGACCCAAAACACCTCCAGATGTGGTCTGACAGTTGGATTCTGATTACAATTAGTTCTGTGTGCACTGACACCATGCAGTAACATGCTTTTATTCTGTCCAGATAAAATATCCAAAAACAAATTGCATGTTCTTACCAGATGTAAAGGTTCAGAACAGCCTTTATAAGTTAAGAAAAAAATGATCTTACTACTTAAACTGAATCTGGCTAGGTTTTGACCTTTACAGACTGTGAAACTATGGCTTTCAGGGTCACCCTAACTTTTTTTAATTTATTTATTTCAACATGGCTAGCAATATTGTCAGTAGGTTTTTGGCTCCACCTTTAATAAGCATTTGCCTCATTGTTTCATTCTTCAGTATAGTGTTTATGTACACAGACTATTACAGAGTGACTGTCAATGCACTCAGGAAATAAATCAGTGAATGAAGAAATGGAATGGACCAAATTACAAAATTCTTGCCAGGGAAATAAGTTTGAAAAAAATGTTTTGTACGTTATAGCCACTTTGACAGTATCTTTCTTCTGTATAAAGCATTAAACCGTTACTGGACTAAGACTCCCTGCTCTGCCCTTATAGCAAACACATGCTGAAGCTGACATTTTAATGATTTAGACTGTATTTGAACCTGCCACGACCACTGCTGTAAAGCAGTTTCTCATAGTCCATTTTAATTAACCAAGGCGCTAGGCCACAACTGCATGCAGTGTCATGGCAAAGCTGCTTGAACTTTAAACCACGCTGGCAGGATTTGGGTTTCCCAGCTTCCTGGATTCAATTATGTTCTCCAAAACCTCTCACAGCAACCACACAATCCCAACCCTGGCTGGTGTGTGAAACAGTATCATACTTTATACTGGTCAGGATCAGGACGTTGGTTATGTTTTTTGTGTGCGGATTTAGCGTGTTTATATTTGACTATGACATGTATACATTTATGTTTTATGTTTGTTTACAGTATGAAACTCTGAAATCAGGTTTACTTAATAAGATAGTTAAAGCAGCATTAATTGTACTTTTGGCCACAAATCTCCTTCTTTTAGCTCTTACCTGCTAAATACACTATCTGTTGCCAACTTTGTCTGTTGTTTGGTCCAGAGGAGGTTGGGTACCAAGCTGGAAACGAGGTTGATGAGATCTGTAAGACTGAGCCAAACAGTGCAGCTGTGAGCCGTAAAACCAAAACAAAGCACTGAATGTCTTTAAAACACTTAATAGATCTGAGGGGACCTGATAAGTCAGCTGATAATGCTCCGCTCCTTTGTCACCAGAAATGACTCCTTTCACATACACCTACATGAATCCACTTTTTAAACATAAATTGTATGAAATAAAAAGAAGTGATTGCAAAAAGAAAACATACATAGTAAAACGAAATCACATTATATCATTGCCTTAACCCCACTCACACCAACCCTTCCCTCCAACTATTATTGGTAACAAATAATGATTGATAGTACATTAACAATAATACTGAGTTTAACAGGTAATTTAATTTGAGGTGTGTGTGTGTGAGAGAGAGAGTGTGAGAGAGAAAGAGAGAGAGAGAATGTGTGTATTGAGTTTTTTAATTAAGAGAAGAACAGTTCAAGTTTCTACAAAGGAACTCCATGTGTTGTGATACCTGAGGTGGGGTGGGGTGGTGGTCTGGGACTGAGCGTCAAACAAAGTCATCCATTCTGGCTGTTTCCTCTTTGGCTCAGGGAGATGCAGCAGTGGGGGGAGTGTGGGGTGAGAGGGCAGCTACAAGGGGACGTCGGAGATGAGTTGTGTTGTGGCTGGTAGCCCCAGGCAGTGCAGGTCCCTGGACAGACAGAAAAGCTCTGCAGTCTCCTGTTACCAGTCTGTAGATAGAGATGAGTGAGTCGAGGTCAGAGGTCAACAAAGCTTCCTTCTCAGTAGAGAGGGAGGAGACATCATGGTCTGATGGATCCATTTCAGCCTGTGTTATTGTCTCTCAGAAAGCTTTACGGACTTTTATTCCCATCGGACTTAAAAAACAACACATACTCACAAGAACATCACTGAGGTACAGAAAGGTTATTAGTAATCACAACTTAACCTGTAACTTTATGCTATGTATGGGCAGTGTAAATATAGACGGATTAGATCTTATTTGAACTGCTCAAGAATAAGATTTATGATTTAGAAGTGAAAACTAACACTGACTGTATAAAGATGTAGAATAGTGAAGCCAAAATGTTGCAGATACAAGCACTGCCATTTAACAATGATGTCATTTGGAGCCAATATATGAGCAGTAGAGATAAATCAAACATGAACAGCTGAACATACATCTGCGTGATATAAACTTGCTAAAATGACAGAAACCATCTTTGAGTAAAAATGTATTTGACAGGCACCTCGATTTTTTATTTGGTCTATGTCTCATATGCTAACATGAAGATTACATGGGATTTATGACCTGTACTGCAGCCAGCCACTAATGAGCGATCAAATTTCAAGTTCCTGACAAATTTCAAGGAACAATCAGTTTTCAATATACTGTATCATATCTAAAATTTTTGATCAGAGAGAATATTTTACTTGAAAGAAGAATTGCAGAAAATGTCTGAAAGGCTTTGGAATTTGTTACAAGTCATCATCTAGACAGCATAAATACTTAATAAATTTCATAGCAATCAAGATTGTTTATCAGTGATCAACATATTCAGGTCCTGTTTTCAGCTGGCAAAAATATTAGCAACATTGGAAGCTTTTTAAAACAGTGAAAGCAAAAATCATTTGGACACGGATGGATCAGCGACTTTTAAATTGTGGGTGTTCTAGGGACATAAGCACCCCACCCCCCCCTGCCTTCAGCCCTGTTCCAGAAATGCAGTGCGTCTCTACGTTTTCTTTGCCGCCATATGCAGACAATATATAAAATGCAAATGCATAAAATTTGAATTGAAAATATGCAGGCTTTTTTAGTGTTTGTTGAAAAACATGCTTTTCACAAAAAAGTAAAGAAGACGCTTTTTTCTTATTTGACCCATAATATGCAGAAAATATCACTCATAAGATTATTTAAACTACACGATAACTATGGCCACAGTAAAGGTGTAGTTGCAAGCGAAGTTAGCCAGAAAACAGCAGCTTTCATATTACTCAAACAAACCCTCACCCACATATACTTGAATACGCATACAAATTGGAAATGTTGCTAAGCTACCTTGTTCAACTTAGCCATACACACTGCTTCCAGAGCGGCTTTCACTGACACGTATAATACCAAAGTTACAAGAGAGAATTCTACATTACTTGCTAGTGAAGTAGTTAACCATTTAACTATGGCCATGGTTCTCACGTAGGGAACTCTAGTTCTCTGATCGACTGTTATTACAGGTTTTTGTTTAATTTCATCAGCTGCTATATCAGGAAAAAGTAAGGGCATTCGGTGTGGTTGTATTCAGGGGTTTTGTTCATTTTTTTGGAGAGTTACAGACATTCAGGATAAGCACTTACTGGAACCCATCCTCAGACTCCAGCCTGTGCTACCTCCTAATAGTCCATGCACCTCATTCAGATGACCTGAAAATGCCTGAATATTACTAATACATTCAGCCCAAGCACCAACCTGAGCTGGGTTTATTTGCTTAATCCTGTTAATCTAGTTGATAGTGCTGCAGGGAGGGGCCCGAGGTGCCATGGGAGACCCTGATTGGGTGTGATGTCATCTGTTTCTGCTACTTAACTGGGCTTTGCCTTTAAGTGCTTTCCAGTATGTTTGGAGATCAAAAGCCACACTCGCCAGAGCAGCTTTAATCACCTCCTCTGCTAGGGGCAGGTGTGTGTGTGTGTGTGCGTGTGTGTACGTGCGTGCGTGTGCATGTGTGTGGTATTGGTTGTGTGGTACGGATATGCAAAGGGTTGCTGGCATTTCCAAAGATAGCCAGGCTGACATTTCTATTGACTTTGATGTTGATAATCCCTCACAAGTTCCCCAAAGCTAACTGATATTTTATGTGTGAATGTTTGTGTGTGTAAGTGTGTGTGCATAGCCACAACTTATGTGTATTTACAAGCAGGTTGTTGGGTCAGAATCAACCTTATCAATGTTTACCTATGAAAATGTTCCAGATTGGAAAGTAAACAGGTTAGCAGGTTATTTTTCATGAAATTCAAAATCCAGAGGAACATCAAGGATTTTTTTTATTTACCTTCTTTGATCCTCATGATTTCCCCACAGACAAATTACAGTTAAAGGGCAGGACATCACAGTTTAAAAGGCACTTTAATACTGTGTTTATTTATGGTCAGGCGTGGGAGGTCAAAAGTGGAAAACACCTCATCAGGATGTGTGCTTTAAAGATGTGAAGTAGGAAAAAATAAAACTAACATTTACTCACTTTTACTTTTTATTATGAGGGTTTGTTTGTTGCCACATTTGACAACCCTGACCTCTTCATGAGGAAACCAGACTGAAAGTATGATTTTATTTTAGTTGTCCTTGTATAGCATAGCTTGTAATCCTTATAATCAACCAGGCATAAATAACATCAGATGATCTCAGCCAACATTCACTTCTTTTCTTTGCCTCCTATTATACTTTTTTTAAAAATTTACATCTGTTGCAGAAGTTTTTACATTCCTCATGTTGTGTTTTTTTGTCTTGTAAAAATACTAAATTGGCAGTAAATGCATGTCTTGGTAAGTAACAGGATTGGATGGGACAGACTGACATTATCAGCCAGAAAACAAGACAAGACTTAAGTCAAACTATAAATGTGTAAGTCTTAACATCTAACAAAGCTCTACACGATGACATAAAGTTATCTAGCTAGGTCTATTTCCACCTTCCTCCAGCATTTATGCTAAGCTAGGCTAGGCTAGGCTAGGTTTATTTAATGCACAGATGTGATATTGAAATTATCCTTCCCACTGACTGTGGGAACACTGACAATGTTGAAATATTCCTTTAGTTACACAACAATACTTACATACCATGTAAGTAGAATAAACAATTCTGAACAACAAAACAAAATTATGAAGTAAAACCACAAAATGAGCATACATCAGTACATTCAGGCAATTAGAAAAACTTAATAGACAAAAACTAAAATCATATCGTGTTTTTACAGCTTTAACTGGAGAAAGTCCATTAGGTGCATTTCGTTTGCAATCTTTAAAGATGCCTCAAGTAAAAAGCAGTTGTCTTCACATTTGACAGCAAACAGACATGCCTGACAAGCCTCATCCTGCTCATGTTTACCTTGTAAATTGATGATATCCTTCTTCCTCACAGAGCTGTGTTTGTCTCTGTCAGAGGTTAATGGAACTGTGTCATTAGCCCCGCAGGAGAGCAGAAGACTTTAGAGGTCCGTCTCTATCACTGTCTTAGTACCAGACAGTATATCTAATCATCTGACAGCAACAGTAATGACAGCCTGTTCGGAAAATCTTCTCCCTCTTACATTATCGCTGGATCGCTCAAAATGCAGCTGTGTTAGACATAGTGGGACGACTACACACTGCATTGCAGACTCCCTGTCCCTGTAAGGGACCTTTTGGCCTCTTTGGCTGGGGTTCATAGTCTTTTATTTCCATGCACATATATACAATCTGCCCTGGTATACACACACAAACAACAATTCATGAACACTGAGAGAATGCAGAGTTAATTGTTTTTTTTTTCATTCTGTGTTTCTTATAGCTCTTTTAAGCTGGACAAAACTAAAATCTGGCTTTTGTCTTCAGTGCAAAAATGGTACGATCAACAAAATGCTATGACGCTACAATTAATATTATCTTTTGATTTACTGTACTGTTGTCATTTTCTATATCATTTGAGTCTTTGTTTGATTATGAAAAAGTCTGTCTGCTCAACAGTGATACTCTCATTGTTAACAATGGGTTAACTTTGGATTTTCAGGGTTATAATGCTGATTCACGCCTTCACAGGTACAACGCCATGATTATTTAAACAGCATTCCTAACCTGCTCCAGAGCAGATTATGTTCAAGACAACTGATCAAAATGTATAAAAGCACTGCCTACAGACTAATCAGTTCTCTGGAAAAGGAAATCGTCATTCATGGAAGTTCCCAGCAAGCGACTGCTGAGGTGTGTCAAAGTCATCTCATTGTGCTGTCGTATACCTACAACAGAGACTGACTGAACTTAAACCTTGTACTTGTTGTACTTGGTTTATAATGACTGTTCTGTTGTGAATGACCTTTTCATTCTTTTTTTAGTCTAGTCTCTAGTCCATGGATATTTCAGCTGAAGGAATAAGGCTATGGTTGGTTTTTCAAGTTGATGACCACCTATGAGTAACCAATGCTTAGTGTGACTGCGACGGTTAGATTTCGTGAAGCCAGAAAGCGCAGAGATATCCAGGAGATGGTGAACTCACTTTGTAGTACAGATCTCAGATGTGGCATTCACTGATGTTTCCACTGGTTGGAGACACAGTTGACCAGTTAGGATTGAGAATGGAAGTCATCCTCTTAAATACCTAAATTAATGAAAAATAAACATAGAGAAATGATGTGATGTTTCCCTCTTGTTGTAAGTACACTAAAAGAACTCGCTGCATATGCAATATGCAAATCCGCATATTTCTTTGAGCTTTTGGCAACCACTACCTCAGTTTCCATGTTGACTGAAAATGACACTGCGGCTGACTGCTTAGGATGAAACATAATACTTAAACTCCCCTTTCAAAAAAGTTATTGTATAATATAAACACATAGGCAGGGTGAATGAATAAAATTAAACAAAGCAACAAATCAGTCTGATTATCAGGTCACAGTTACAGAAAAGACTTTATCTTAATTTCCCAAGATTTTCTTGAGTCATTTGCCTCACTGACATGACCAAAAGGCAAGCTGACTGCATGAGTGGAAGGACCCACAAGCATGTCTCCTGGTGAGCCGACAAGATAAAACCTGTTGCAAACAGTGACAAGTAGGTTAGTCATGAAATGTAACAACAAATCACTTATTATACTTGTGAGTACCAAGAAAACAAATGGACAATCATGAACAAACGAATAACTAATTTGCAAGTTATTTTATATAGAAAAGGTATAATTGTAAATGGAGACAAATGGGCAACACTAAAACAGAGAAAAACTGGAACACAATTTATTTGCTATTTTCACCAAAGACATTTTGTTCCATGGAAAATAAGACACAAAAGCTGTTAAGTTTACAATATGTGCATCACAGAGACGCAATGTGTATATACACTGATTCAACAAACATGTTTTCCTTCCTCATCCAACATTTGAAAAGATGTTTTGCATAGAAGTTTGAATCCTGCCTTGTTTACATCCATCTGTACCTCCTTCCTCCTGCCTTTGCTGGCATATTGCTGTATTACCATCTCCTGCAGTTCAGTGTGAAATCATTAGCAGGAATATGGATTGCATGGCTGTATGTGTGCATGGCCATCAAACAAAAAGCAGGCCTACACATAAAAAAAAAAAGTTGTTCTGCAGCGCTTATGGTGGTCAAAAACTCCAACGAGTACCTTCAAACTGCACACAGTTTAGTTTCATCTCGTGCCTCTCATTACAGATGGCCCAGACTAGACAGGAAATGAGATCACATTGTTTAACAGTCACCTATTAGATTTAGATTAGTCACATATTAAACAATGTGCATTTTGACTTTTTTAAGTCCTCATTTATGCCATTATCTTTAAAAATCTTCTGTACACGGCTCCCTCCAAACCTCTGCTGGCTTTAACTGATGAGGCCAACGCAGAGGCTATTTGTTTGTTATGTTTTCCACTATACACGCACCTTTGATGCTGACTTCAGTACAGTAAATGCGACTAGGCAATGTTTCCTAGGAGAGCTACTGACAGTACATGTGTACATGCTGGGTTTGCATTCACATTATCATTAGTGTCTGTGCAGACAGCAAATAAGCAGTATTACAAAGAGGAAGGAGAGTACAGTTAAACAGAGTGTGACCACCGATGCACTGCACCCTGATATTAGTAAGTGAGGCCTAACAGCAGTCAGTACTAGTCCATGCTTGTCTTTTGACGTCTGTCTTCCATTCTGCACCCTGAATGAACAGGTGTTAGAGTCAGTGAGGCTCTTATCAGAGCATAGTGAAGGCTCTGGAAGCAGAAATGAGTGGTTTTCTAGACAGGTCATCTCCTGCTGGAGGAAACCCTGTCATCTGATATGCTCTGTCCCAGCCTCTCCTTCACCTCTCCTTTATCCGAGCTTCCCTCCCACTGTTCCGTTCCCTCCTCTGCTCATAATATCTTCAGACATCTCATCCCCACCCACCACCCTTCTACCTTTCTCTTAGTTCAAAGGGGCTTCACTTGCCACAGTACAGAACACTATACCCAAGCGATTCAGTAGAGTTCATGACAACATAATCTATTGTGACATATTAACCTGTATGTAGGTAGCACATGACCAAACCTACCTTCACTTTTGCTTAAAATATTGCTGAATACGGTCACATCACAGTGTTCTTTTGCAGGTCTGTATCCTTTTGAATCCTTATTATTTTATTTTATTTTTTTTTTTTTTAAAAACTGCATCCTGCACTACAAGACCATTAATTCAATATTTACTAAGCCTGTAATTGTTTACATTTATCAGTGACTAGAGCAGGGCTGGTTTGGTCACATATCCATGTCTGGAGAACAGGAGAGCACAAAAGGAAGCATTTTCTTCTACTGAACAATGATTTCCTTATGCGCTGTGTCTCTGTTCTTCCTAAGAATAAATGATGTTCAGTCAGAATTACACATAATAATAAAATGTTTTCAGACTTATATTAAATGTTTATGTTCTATTATACATTACAAGACTGTAGAATAGCAGCTGCTGCTGTGGACATCAAAAGTTCATCTGTAAAATCTACTCAAAAGGTGTTTCCTTTGCTCGCCCAGACACAGAAAGGAAGTGTTTGCTCCTTCTAATACATATGTGTCAAACTCACGGCCATCGGGTCACATCCGGCCCGGCGTATAATAATATTTTACAGCTCTATAGCTCTCAATGTATTTTTGTTACTAATGGGCCGCCAACATGAAGCGCTGATAACACACAAACTACAGATCCCATAATGCAGCGCAACTGCCGCCTTGCCTTACTATTGGCTACCTGGGAACATCCCCGCGTCAATCAAGTCGAGCTCTTTTGCCGTATACAACCGAGGCTGTTGATTTTGTTGTCCTAGCTTGCTCTTTTGTTATTATTTTCAACACAACAACGTCTCTACTTGCGCTATTAGCGCACTGCTTCCTCCTGTCGGAAAACGGTCACGACACGCCCATCTGTGCCGCTCCGGGCTCGAAGAGGTGATGTAACCGAGCAGGAAAACCGCAATGCATTGTGGGCTTTGCGGGCAACTGAAAAGTGTGTTTACGCCGGCTGCATGCGTGATGCTGCTCTTGTGTTCTGTTGTTTTGTTTCAACAAGTTAAAACATGGTGCCAACGTGCTGTGTCGTTAACGGACACGATCGTCCACATGACCGCGTCGGTAAAACAAACGGGTGAGTGTTTTTCTCATTTCCTACGTGCACGCAAACCCAAGGGCCTCGGCTCTGTGAGCTAACGAGGAGACGCCGAATGGCCTGGCTAGCAGCCGTGAGGCGACCAAACATCACTTTTACAGTCACCCGACACATGTTGGTGTGTTCACGGCATTTTCACGCTGGTGTTGGTGGTGGTTTTCTGAAAATAAAATGAATGGCTGGCTAATCTTCCATGTCATTGATATGTCAGGCACAGGAAAATCTCCTGATCTGCTACTTGCTCATATGGTGACAAACACCAGGCCTGCACTTTACAAAGAAAGTTAATAAAACTATCCCTGATGGTGATAATAAATATTGTAGTTCACTAGCAATATATGAAACTGTATTCCACCTACTTTAATTGAGCCATAAGAAGTCCTCTGTGAGACCGTGTGCCATTTACTCAAGCAGTAATGTCTGAACACTTCTTATTTTCAAGTCTTTTCAGTTTATTACAAACATTCTTGTGAGAAAAGCCCTTTTTTTCAAGGTTTTTTGCAGCATGTTTGTATTTCTAATTTGTTTTGACAGGAGATTTTATTATCTATTTATCTAACTATATATGTTATATTTTATTAGAATGATATAAGAATGATATTCTTGTCCTGGTTTTATTCTGTATGTTTAAAAACGTGTTCAAAGTGTTCACTTTTTCGGCCCGCGATCTAAAGTGTACTTTGAGTTTTGTCCCCCTAAGGAACTGAGTTTGACACCCCTGTTCTAATACATGCCAGTTTGTCCCGAACACAACATGAACCATATCGTGATTTAACTGCTTGTGGTGCATTCATAGTTCTGTGTAAATGCAATTTGGTTTTCATTGTGTAAAAACTCAGAAATATTATTAGAATTACATTTAGCCAACCTTTATTTCAGCATGGGGTCGTTCTGAGACCAATGCCTCTATCCTCTAGAGACAAAATTGAAAAAAGTGTCAAATGGGTAGAATGACTGTGAATTTATTCCACTTATTTTATATTGGGGTTACATTGACCCTGATTGGTTTTGCTACGTAAATATAACACAAATAATGTTTACCTGAAACAACTGGAAACTAGAATCAAAGGATGGTAAATTGGCTTTGAAGGACTTACGTGGATTGTACAATTAAAGGTGAAGATTGCATTCATTTATTTTACACAACATGCATATAAACTAACTTTCATAAATAATAATCTTTAGTTAGTGTCGATTTGGCTCACCAAATTAAAAAAAATGAAAAAGTCATTAAACAGTTCAGTTTTATATCTTAATAATAATAATAATAATGATAATAATAATATAACAGATGTTTGCTTTTGGTTTGTGACTTAAGTTTCAATTTTGGCCTTTCAAGTGAAAAGGTTTGGACACCCCTGAAATAGACTGTTGCTTGCTTCTGTAAACAGGTTAAGATCAAGATTTAAGAGTTAAAGTGGATGAAGAACGAGTCGAGTATCAGCGGGTGAAACAAATATTTTCACATCTTGCTCTGTGAACTGAAGATTCATTTCAACCAAACCAGAGATGACTGTGGAAAGACAAACCACAACAGTTTTGGTGACTTTTATTTAGTTTATGTCTCTTTGAATTAATTAACAAGGAAAATAAGCTTTGGTTTGCTAAAGATGGAGAGAGAGCGAAGGATACTTGAATTCAGAGGTTGTATTTTTCTGTTTAGTAAGCGTATCTGAAACTATACAGCTGTATTGGACTACCTTATAGTGGTGTTACAAGACAGGACGGGTCAGAGCTAGCTGGTTAGCATGCTTTGTTTCTGTCCCTTTGAATGGGCCTGTTAAAATACTGCAGTAGCTTTTACACCCATTTTCCCCAAATGTTAGATTTCCTATGCCACAGTGATCAGTGTGCATGACATGGAAATGATTCTGGTTAAATTTAGGTTAAACGTCCAGTAATGGACATGTCATACCAAGAAGTATCATACTCTGTAGTTTTTCCTCTCTCTCAGACTGAAGCCGTGATGTGTTCAAAGGCCTTCGCTTTACTGAGCACACTGTGCAGCTGCCCAATCTCAGGTTACAGCCCAGCAGAACTGCTCTCTTCACTGTGGATACAGGGAGGGGAGGAAGAATAGCAATTGTGGGTGGAAGTGAGATCAGACACCCGCGCTTCACTGTGCTGCCATCTGATATTTTTAACACTAGCACAGACAGGACCAGGTCACGTGACCACCATATAAATATATAAATATCTCAGCTTTTCCTGATCACGGTGCGGTTAAGCTTTTGTGATTGCACAGTTTTAGTGGTCTGATTCATTAAGCCTCTTTGTACATATATATGTGATGTCAGTCTGTTGAGTACATTCACTGATTATCCATTCAGAACATCTAGTGTGCACAAGTTCAGGTCTGTATAAACAAAAGCAAAAGCAAATCAAGACAGCATAAATTATTGTCTTATTGCCTTATTGTCTCTGGAGACCTGAGGGGTGGTAAATAAAAACAAGTGAACTAGTTTTCAAAGAGCTTTGAAGCTGTTAAATGAACAGACTGTATTGAAACTAGGGAAAGGACAATTATTGTTAATTCTTAATTCATAAAGAAGTGATTTTAAGCAATCAATAAATCAAATTGTGTGTGTGTGTGAAACTACAGCTCACAATCCACTGTACTGGGGGCTGTTACACAAACCATTCCAAAAAAAAGAAAAGAAAAGAAAAGAAAAAACAGACACAGTTTGTTACAGCAGTCTCAATGCTTTGACTCAAACTGTTAACTCACTGTCATGTCTGACAAGCAGTGACATCCATAATAATGCTTTGTGGAGGTCCTGAACACAGGGGTGGGATTTTTTCAGTTGAATACTTTCCAAATATAGCTTACAATTGCTATTTCAGCAATGTTAATAACCCCAGTAACTTCCAGTATTTTGTCCTGACTACACCAAACACATAGTATGCAGTTGTCAGTAATCTAGCTCCTGACTGGTTCATCCAGCCTGCTATAAATTTCTCAAAGTTGTGAATCCGGCCACAAGTCATGTGACTTGACATCACCAAATCCTCTGCTGGTATCAGATTAAGTAATATTAATTAACTTTTGAATTTGTCAAAGTCCTGCATAGTGATGTTTTTTCCATGGGTATTAAAATGTTAAATCCATCCAAACCAAATTTGATCAACAACAAATGCTCTAACACATGGGGAACCCAGTTAATACCCATGACACATGGTCTAAGTTTTCTGGAACATCTTCTGTTATCCTTGCAGCCCCCACCGGGACTCCTGGAATCTCTGAAAGTTCACTAAGAGCTCGTACAAAAACAACTAAACCCCCTCACCCCCCACGCCCCCACCCCCGGACCCTTGTCGGACCTGGCTGTCCTCTTTGAGAAGCCCTGATCAAAAGGAATGTGTGTATGAGAGCATGAACAGGTGGGCAGCAATCATCAATGGGCCGTTAGGGTTAAATCCTACCAGTTGCATTCAGAAAAGGCCGCCTGTCTGCTTGCAGCTGTTGCACCAGTACTGCGCCATGCATAGTGCAGCTATCTAACTACTCTGTCCGCGTCTTCCCACACCTCTCATTGGCCTGCACCCCTATCACACTCATTTTCTCACGCCTCTCCTTCCTCTGATCTGGCCTCTGGCAGTAACCCTGGGACTTCTGGATACGTGGTTATCTTTCATCCCACCACTTTGGGCTTGCTGCAATGACAAGTATCCCTATCGCATAGCAGGGCACCGGATGTTTCAGCTCTCACAAGGAAAAGGCTTCCGTGTGTCAGGGTGTGTGTAAAGGCACGAATGTCTCTCACCACCCTCATGGTTCCGGAGATGAGACCACAGGCAGGATGTTTTGTCAGGAGCTTATAAATGTAGGCTGATGATAACTGACTTCCCCTACTGTAATTGCACTCTAATTACACTGCACTCTGTGTGTGTTAACATGTGTAATTACATATCTGTGTGTCCCTTCATATGTAAACGCTACAGCTGTCCTGAAGGAGAGTACAACAGAAAGTGAAGAAACACTAGAAGTGAAGAAGTTTTTCCCCTGTATAGCAGATCAGTGTCTGAGGTAACTGTGATCCTTCCCAGTGATTTATCCAGCTCTGTTGTGTTGCTTGCCCCTGGGGCTCAACTCTCCGTGTTACAACACAACAATCCATCATCTTGTCAAACTAGAGAGAAAGAGCCAAAAGGCTGTATCCTCTACCTACCAAGACCAACTTCCAAACCTGTTCTTCTGAGTACATAATTCATATACTCTAAAAAAATAAAAGTAGTAAGGTTTTAGGCTCTCCAGGGGTAGGTGCATGCTGATAAATTGCCTCAAGTGATGGCATTTGAGTCAGCATCAGTTAGAGAGTTTGAAAATGAAACCAATCTGTTGATTTGGAGTTGAGAAAAGTGAGCCAAATAGACCTCTTTAGCCCACTCCTCATCACTGCTTATGTCTCTTTGTTGTGGTTATTATGGTTAGGGGAACTGCTTGCAGTAAATCCATGCAAATCTTTTGTGTTGAGTTCAACTTTAGTGTACTTCAATACATAATTTTCCAATGTTATGCTGTCTTGACCTCTAACTATTGCACCATCTGTTTTTATAAGTAAAAGCGTTCCAGCAAAGTAAAATGATTTTCGGGTGTTATGAGACGTCAACACTGTAAATAGATGTGTGTGAAAGTGCAGTAATTTACCAACTAGTCCTGCAAAAAAAATCCCTACGTCACCAAGCTTCTGGAACCAGCCTAAACAGCTGTAATGTTCATTTTATACACTGAATGAAAGGTCGTGCAAGCTCTAAAATCTAGATTTAGATGAACTGACCAGGAAACACAGTGATCCACAGTCAAACACAAAGCTGCCTGTATGCCTAACATTTCTGCTCTGTGGTTTCCTTTTCTTTTTAATTTAACACCACTATATTATACTCATTTCATCTATTTTGCCCCGTCCCTCTTAAACCAGAGTGGTCAGCTTCAGTTCAAGCAGAGATATAAGAAGATACTGGGAACAATATTTCTATCAGCTATCAGTACGCGAGACTAAAAGAGATCTAAATTTAAATACATTTGAAAGTAGTTAGTAATTGCAACTCTTTACTATATTGTAGACAGTGCAAATTTACATTCTACATATCTGTATGTATAAAAAATTAAAATCTGGTCAATTATTTATAAATTTATGAATGATTTGTCAATCAGGTCAATTATAAAATTTGCAGTTTTGATTCAACACTGTTATTTAGCAGTTCTTAACCTGCAGTATTTTGAACATATTGAAGCAATAAGTGGTGTACGGATGAATGTTCTCTGTACTTTGTTGAATGATACCATTCACACTAGGCTCCTGTGGGAAAGGCTTGTCCTAGATTTAGCCCGGCGTTTTGTTTCAATTGATGTTGTTTGCGTCCTCTCTCAATTCACTATGGACTGCCCCTGCAGAATCATGTACAGATACTGGGCTGAATCATAAGGTCAGCACTACTGTGTGTGTGTGTGTGTGTGTGTGTGTGTGTGTGTGTGTGTGCATGTAGTTATCATATTCCTAGTACATTGACAAGAACAGCAAAAACTTTGTGTAAATTAAAAGGAAAACTGTAAATCTATTTCATAACTACTGATTTATTTATCAATCAGATTTTCAACTAAACACATTCAACACTTCCTGGCCAGTTGAAGGCATATTAGGATATAGATGCGTAGCATTTACTTGACCACAACAGAATAGGACCAAGGTGCTCGGTGAATCTGTGACTGTGCTTCTGTTTGTGCTTGCTTTTTTTGTTGGCCACCTTTAAATTGCAGTATTTTTTGTTTTGTTTTGTTGCAGGCCCTTACAAGCTATGATTCAACAGTGGTCACTCCACTGAAACAGCCCTGCTGATGTCTGCGACAGAGGCCTTGAAAACTGCAAGAGCTGAAGGTCAGTCCTCGGTCCTAGGTTCGACACTGTTAAGCACAGCATCTTGCTAACTATACTCTCAAACATGGGTATCTCAGGCAAAGCACATGCGTGGTTCAAGTCTTACTTCTCTGGGCGCTCCCTCAATGTGTCATGGCTGGGGCAAACTTCTGCACCCCACTTGCTATCCACAGGGGTCCCCCAGGGCTCGGTGATGGGGCCCCTTCTCTTTGCAATATACATCACTTCCTTGGGACCTCTGCCTGGATGAAGGCACACCACTTGCAACTAAACCTCTCTAAGACTGAACTCCTAGTTATTCCGGCCAAACACTCTATCCGGAACAATATCAACATAACAACTGCCTCCACCACTCTTGCCCTTACTAAGATGGCAAAAAAATTGGGTGTCATGTTTGATAACCAGTTGTCCTTCTCTGACCACATTGCATCTGTATCACGGGTCCTGTTGCTATGCGCATTACAACATATGAAAAATCCGACCTCAGCTATCTCAGTATGCCACTCACACACAGGTTCTTGTACAGGTCATGGTTATCTCCTGCCTTGACTACTGCAGTGCCTTTCTGACAGGCCCCCCTGCATGTGTGGTCAAACCTTGACTTATGATCCAGAATGCAGCAGTGTATCTGGTTTTTAACAATCCCAAATGGGGTCATGTCGCTCCATTACTCATCCAAGTTCACTGGTTACCTATGGTAGCCAGTGTATCAAATTCAAGTCACTAATGCTAGCTTACAGAGTGACTACCTGAGTGTTCTCATTCAGGCTTACATCCCTTCTCAGGCTTTACGTTCATGATGATGAATGTCGTCTGGCTCTGCCATCCCTTCACACATGGCACCCCGAAGCCAGACTTTTCTCCCACAATGTTTCACGCTGGTGGAACAACTTACCAGCCACAGTAAGAGCAGGGGCGTCCCTCTCTTCCTTTAAAAAGCATCTGAAAACTCATCTCTTCCAACTGCATCTTCTCTCTTAACAACCCTAACCCTCTAACACCCCTTCACTCTCTCATGTTCTCCTGCTTTCTACTCTTGCTCTTCTTCTTAAGCACTTTTAATTATGTTTTAGCTCTTATTGCTTTAGTCTAATTCTATTGTATTAAAACTTGTTATTCTGTAAGTCGCTTTGAATAAAAGCGTCTGCTAAATGAAGTGTATGTAATGTAATGATGTGCCTCAGGCCCTTGCACCGCATTTGCACATGGGAGAAGTTAGCATTGAAGGAAAGTACATAGTATAACCAGGGACAAAGTCAGAGAAACCAGCATGGTTTTGTGGATGAATGGGTCGTACACTGGGCTTTCACCCAGGAAACTACTTGGTTACCTGTACATAACCAAACTACTGTAATTTCCTGTCTATTGAGCGCACCTGAATATAAGTCGCACCCACTAAATTTAAAAAGAAAAAAAAACATATACATGTACATATATAGGCCGCAATTGTCTATAAGCCACAGGTGTCCACGTTGTCAGTCTCTGTTTCGTTGTGTTTTGTGTTTTGGTTCACCTCACCACTGATGGTATTATTTTCTGCTGGTTTTTTATTTTCAGCACAGAACAGAAGACAGACACAGTTAGCAAGTTTGCCATACCAGTTTAAAAGGTGATGACATGCACCAATCCTTTGTCACGCCTTTGTGTGTCTCATCCAGACACACAATGTACATTTTGTCATCTATGGCTGACGCACGTCACTTTTATGTTTGGACACAAAAACAACAAGATTAGGTTGAGGAAAGAAAAGTGTAAATATAATCCATAGAGCTTGGTAAAGATTAACTGATGTTTAGTTCAACTTTCTCTCCTTTAGGTCTGTGAAGGTCTCTTGATGGTCATAATGAAGTGAAAGGTATTTTGAAGAGGACATACTGTGGCATGTTTGAACTTCATCATCACCAGGTAAAATACAAAGGTGTTTTGTGAATGGTGTGTTGAATTACTAATGCTGTGTGCTCTCCTGGCTCAACACAATGCTTTTGGATCTCAGATATTACTGATCCAGTATGTACCAGATGCATGGGTAAATAATTGTTTTAAATCACAAATTCATATTCAGAGAATATGTAGAGTTTGAAAGCTCAAAGACGTGAACTCAACACTAAACCCCAGCTGAAAGCTACATATACACTCGAGTGAGGACTAAAGTGAAACTCTGGAACACTGTGTTTTGAATTATTTGTTTGCTCGTTCTACTTCTTTCCTCTTTGACTGTGATCAAGATGCACCAGCTGAGCACAAGAACTCACAGGTAGAAAAATACCATGTGGGCAACGCAAGCAGAAAAAAATTGCTACAACAAAGAAAGTCTGTGTCAACCCCGATTTCATTAACTTGGATTTGGATTTCTTTGTCGTGTGCAGAGCTGAAGCGATTAGTTTACAGAAGTAGAAAATAATCTGAAAGCTCTTCTAGAAATAAATTCATGATTGTAGTCATTTTCAAGCAAATGTGCTTTAAATTTTTTTGTTCTGCCTTTGAGGAATGTTTGCCTTGGTTGTCCTACAGCATGTATTAGTGCACAGAATAGCATTGCTGCCCTGTAATGTATCTTCAAAATCTCCAGGAGCATTTTCTTTATTATGTGCGCCAATGACGTGTGGTTATTTACGATCCTCCAGTCTCATTTTTATGTCCCACCAAACTTGATTGCAGGCTATTCTACATCTTCACTTAACACATTATGCTAACAGAAGCTTTTGTGTTGCATTTTATATTGAAATCAAGATAAATCATGGGCAGATAGTGATCTGATATTGACGTGCACACATCAGTTTGACTGATGGTTGTATAAATACCCAACACATCAGTTGCTAGGGAGGAATGCGGACATGCCGTACAATGTAAAATGTCAAAAACGTAACAAGTGGAGATACGTTTTTTTTTTTGTCGGACAGTGACGATATGTTTTTTGGAAGATGTCTCCATTTTGGAGCGACTTAGAATGACTCTGTGTAACAATACCATTTGGTCAGTATACCACTTGGGTTCTGACTGACGTTTCTGAACAACTACTTGAGATGAGTTGCCATGCTTTCCCCAGGGTTCTGTGTGGGCCAGTCAAACTCTTCAACACCAAAGTCATCCAGCCATGTCTTTATGGAGCTTTGCTTTGTGCACTGGGGCACAGTCCCAGGAATAGAAAAGGACTTTCCCTAAACGGTTCCCACAAAGTTGGAAGCATAGCATTGTCCAAAATGTCTTGGTATGCAGAAACATTAAGATTTACCTTCACTGGAAGTAAGGGGGCTGAGCCCAACCCCTGAAAAACAGCTCCATCTCAATACTTTTGTCTGTATAATGTATTCTGTTTTTACTGTTGTAAGCAAAAATTAGCCAATTTTATATAAAATATGGTACAACTGTCTCCTCCTCCCTTGTTAGAGACTTCAAATAATTCAGCTATGAACCAAAACCATAAGAGGGAGCACATTAGCCCAATGTAATCAGCTCATATACCAAACCGTTAGTGGTCTAGGACAAACTACTGTACATTGCTAATTCCCATGTTCACTATTTGCCTCCAAGAACACTGCATTCATCTACTGCTGATTTATTGGAGGTTCCTGGCAAAAGTCAAAAGAAAGTCAGGAATGCAGCCTCTGTCAATTACAGCTAAAATCTCTTGATAACTTTCAGCAGATATCTTGGAAGCTAGCTTGCCGAGTATTTTTAAAATAAACCTAAAAACTTATCTCCTCACGATAGCATTTAATTAGCCATGACTTTATTAATACAGGCTTGAAACACGTTTGCTCTTTCCTACTTTTAAAATGTTGTACTTAACTTTTCACACACTGCATTTATGCTATCTGTAACTCAAATATTCAGCTTATTTTCCGTTATTATTAAAGTGGGTCCAATTCCAGTGCACATTATTTTCCATTTTGTAACCCTGTTTTTTATATAGATTTTGTCTTATATGTGTGAAGCACGTGGTGGTTGTAATTTGTTGCAAAGCACGATGAGCTGCATTTCACATATGAAAGGTGCTATACAAATAGAGTGTGTTTCAAGGAGATTTGCACTTGAAACTATCGGCACTCTGTCCTTAAATCCCCCAAACTAAGAATACTATAAAAAGGAAAAGAAAACAGATGAAGGATGCCTCTCCCTGGATGGACAGACAGATAACAGCTGTTGTGGTATGTCACGATTTAACTAAAATTTAACTATATACATGCAGAAACTCAAAAACACAGAAAACATTGAATTAAGAAGACAGTGCTTGAGTTACAGGCCAGTCTAGCTCTTTCAGTAATATGACCTCAGGATCAAAAGAGGTCCGACGGACAAGGTTCAGAGTCAGTGTGTATCAACATTAAGTGGGGACACTTTTTCTGTTGCTGCTGACAGGAACTAGAGGAATGCTTCTGTAGAGAGATAAGAAGGTAGTGTGGAGTACATGTCTAATTTTAGCAACATTACCCATTTTAAAATTCCGATACCTAAATACATATATTAACATAGGCAATTTAGTTTCCGGTTCACTTTGGACTCCACACAGTAGGGAGCTGAGTCTTGAAAATGATGAAAGTCATGAAAAAGTATCTTCAAAATAAAATTTACATGAAGACAATATTTTCAGCATCACTGGTGAAATACAGTGGTATGAAAAAGTTTGGGCACCCCTGATCATTTTCAGGATTTTCCTTTATAAATCATTGGTTGTTCGGATCAGCAATTTCAGTTAAATATATCATATAGCAGACAAACACAGTGATATTTCAGAAGTGAAATGAAGTTTATAGGATTAACAGAAAGTGTGCAATAATTACTTAAACAACATTAGGCAGGTGCATAAATTTGGGCACCACAACAGAAAAATGACATCAATATTTCGTAGATCCTCCTTTTGCAGAAATAACAGCCTCTAAACGCTTCCTATAGCTTCCAATGAGGGTCTGGAGTCTGGTTGAAGGTATTTTTGACCATTCTTCTTTACAAAAAATCTCCAGTTCAGTCAGGTTTGATGGTTTCCGAGCATGGACAGCCCGCTTTAAATCACACCACAGATTTTCAATAATGTTCAGGTCTGGGGACTGAGATGGCCATTCCAGAACGTTGTAGTTGTTCCTCTGCATGAATGCCTTTGTAGAGTTTGAGCAGTGTTTGGGGTCGTTGTCTTGTTGAAGTATCCAGCCCCGGCGCAACTTCAACTTTGTCACTGATTCTTGAACATTGTTGGCAAGAATCTGCTGATACTGACTGGAATCCTTGCGACCTTCAACTTTTACAAGATTGTCAGTACCTGCACTGGCCACACAGCCCCACAGCATGATGGAACCACCACCAAATTTTACTGTGGGTAGCAAGTGTTTGTCTTGGAATGCTGTGTTCTTCTTCCGCCATGCATACCGCCCCTTGTTATGTCCAAATAACTCAATTTCACATTCATCAGTCCACAGCACCTTATTCCAAAAGGAAGCTGGCTTGTCCAAATGTGCTTTAGCATACCTCAAGCGACTCTGTTTGTGGCATGTGCGTAGAAAAGGCTTCCGCCGCATTACTCTCCCATACAGCATCTCCTTGTGCAAAGTGCGCTGAATAGTTGAACGATGCACAGTGACACCATCTGCAGCAAGATCATGTTGTAGGTCTTTGGAGCTGGTCTGTGGGTTGAGTTTGACCGTTCTCACCATTCCTCGCCTCTGCTTATCAGAGATTTTTCTTGGCCTGCCACTCCGGGCCTTAACTAGGACTGTGCCTGTGGTCTTCCATTTCCTCACTATGTTCCTCACAGTGGAAACTGACAGCTTAAATCTCTGAGCCAGCTTTTTGTATCCTTCCCCTAAACCATGATGTTGGACAATCTTTGTTTTCAGGTCATTTGAGAGTTGTTTTGAGGCTCCCATGTTGCCACTCCTCAGAGAAGATGCAAAAGGGAGAACAACTTGCTACTGGCCACCTGAAATACCCTTTCTCATGATCGGATTCACCTGTGTATGTAGGTCAAGGGTCAATGAGCTTACCAAACAAACTTTGTGTTCCAATAATTAGTGCTAAAGGTACTCAAATCAATAAAACAACAAGGGTGCCCAAATTTATGCACCTGCCTAATGTTGTTTAAGTAATTGTTGCACACTTTCTGTTAATCCTATAAACTTCATTTCACTTCTGAAATATCACTGTGTTTGTCTGCTATATGATATATTTAACTGAAATTGCTGATCCGAACAACCAATGATTTATAAAGGAAAATCCTGAAAATGATCAGGGGTGCCCAAACTTTTTCATACCACTGTATATACCCTATATATATTTAAAATCTCAAGCCAAACTAATTATATATTATGTCAATATAGTGCATTATAGAAACTGACTTCATGAAGTCATTCTATAATTAACAGGTATTTGTACTGTATCACTGTAACTTGAACCTAATGTGTTCTCCACTAATATGATTTTAATCATACATGGCAGGAATGCTGCTTTTCTTGATTCTTTTTTCTTGTTGTTGTTTTTGTTTTTGTTTCCACTTTCACTACATGGCCCTGTTTGTGTGTCAAGCTATCTCCTTTTCTCTGTTAGAGAATTGACACTTTTTTGACAGGTCTTGTACAAGAATATAATGAGTGATGCTTGCATGAGTTGTTGATGCCTTTCCCCCAGGAAGCTTATAAGATCTGTCACTGTGGGGAATTAGGTTGTTTATTAATTTGTTTTTCAGGGCAACATGTGCCTCAAGTCATTCAGTCGGTTTCCCACTTTGGATGAAATGCAATATCTTTGGTGACTCCTGAACTTTTTGTCAAGCACCATCATTTGGTTAAAATTTTAATATGGCCAATACTTTGGTTCATGACGAAGGCCATGAAAAACTGATATTCATCAACCTCAGCTGTACTTTGTGTGCAAATTAGTGTATGTGAGTGTGCTTACACACTAAACTAAGATGCTTAACATAGGAATATGGTAAACATACCTGCTAAAAATCAGAATGTTGACATTGTCAGAGCAGCATTATTATGGATCCCATTGATATTCCTGACAGGACTTGTCCTACTCTGCTTTTGATTCATCTCTACTTTACCGCTGATTGGCTTACCCTGTCCCTAACCCCTAATCAACTTCTAATTCCAGAACTTAAGCAACCCAAGCAACAAAGACAACCAATCAGAAGCAGAGTAGGGCTCATCTTGCCAAGAAAAGCAGTGCGACCCACAATATAATAATGTGTCAAAGCATGTTAGCACTTAGCTTAAAACACTGCAGTGCCTAAGTACAGCCTCACAGAGGCCCTGTCCTGGTTCTAAATGCTTAGTCTTATTTCAGTATAACATGTAACAAGGCCCACAAAAAGGGATAGTCCACCACTTTTACAAATAAAGCTCAGTTAAGTAGTCCAGGCAAGTACTAGGCATCCAAAAAAAAATCCCTTTGTCAAAACTTCGTAAATTAAACAAAGCACATAAAAAGTTAAGTTAAGAGAGCATGCAAAATAAGTTTTGCTGTATTTATAAACTTGAGTATATTCAGGTATCCATCTGCATGTTGAGTATTTTATTGTTTTACTGTGTTAAACAATGCTTCAAGTGAGCTTTTTTTTCATCATCATGCATGATGCATTGCCACTCCCTTCCCAGTACAAAAAGGAAAAATAAATAAATACATAAATACACCCGTCTGACCCAAACAGGTCTCAGGACTCAGCTGCAAATCGGGATATTTATGCTGTTATTTTTAAGTTTTTATAACTAAATAATTAATAATTGTCCATCTCTATAGTATACAGACAATAGGACTGACAGCTAACACACTGATTGGACAGTTGTAGCACTTGCCAGTCAGTTATAAGCACAGGATGACAGATCTGTTTTAAACCCTTTTTACTTTTTGTTATATCAGGGAAAATCCAGTGCTATCATGCTTATGTGTCAGGAATGAAACCAAAGTACCAAACCAAAGTATATCTTGCAGAAAAAAAATGAAAGGCTATTACATATGGGAGATCTGTTTTTAAACCAACCATGATTAGCATCTGGACTTAATAACGGAACCACTGATCAGCTCTTTTGCTTTCACATCATAAACGGCAGTTCACCTGGTACTAGACAGTATCTGTCCTCATTTGAGCCGCACAGTTCATTAGCCGAATTAATGAACTGTGTTAATGAACTTAGTGTGTTCAGCAGAATATCACCACTGTAATCAAAGCTAGATTACTGTCAGTCTGTGGTCCAGCTGGACTATCTAAGACTCTTAATATGGCCCCTTTTCTCTTCATCCTGAGATATAGCCCTGTGTCTAGGTACTCTGCAGTTGCATACTTCAGTGAATTAGTCCTTACAGTAGGTCATAGTGACGATAAATCAATGTTACACCAGCTCATGGGGTAGGTACCACAGCTTTGGTAGTCAGGGGTCCTCAACAAAAGTGAGGCAGTAGAGCATAATTTCTGCTCAAACTCAGACCCACACAGTGCACAGCCAACGGCACTATCGTGTCATAGAAGTTGGCAACATATGTATGAGAACCATACAGCATTGAAGCCTGTGCCTTACTAAAGCTATAAACCACAAAACAATCTAATTTTCTAATTTTGTAATTCTAATTTTTTTAAATTTGTCAGGCAGGTAAACTCCTACATTCCTGACTGAAAATAAATGAAAATAAATCGCCTATTATAGAAGTTAATGTCAAAAATGCCATAGATTAACTAAAGTACCACAGCAACACAAAAGACTATTAAAATGAAAGAATAAACTCTATGACAACTTAAAAGATACCAGCTTACATTACACTTGCATTAACTGAGGCAGGTAGACGAGACTTTCAACTAATGCCAGGGTTAAGAGACATTATTATACAAAAGGCGTGTCTGAAATTATATTCCAGGCGTGAAATAATACATTGTAATATTTAAGATTACAACTGAGAAGGATATATAAGTATCATATTCTGGACATATTACATATGCCTGCCTGGAGTTGAATCAAACTCTAACTTCTTTTGGACCCTCATCACACAGATTGTGTGTGTTTGTGTGTGTGTGTGCAGTCTTCCCTGTTTAGAAACCAAAATGATTACAGTCTCTTAGTGAACAACACTCTGATTGCATGTGTGGACAGAATCCGGATGAAGACAGGACTGCAGATATACTGCTCTGTGGCTTAACCACAAAGTGTTTGTATCTGTGTGCATATAGTCTATGTGCATGGATGAGCATATTGGTGAGTGAGGGTGACTTTGTGTGTGGCAAATGTCATGTGAGAGTAGAGAGAAACCCTGACCAGAATTATAGTGTATTGCTCAATCTAGAAGTGCTCCTGACACAACCCTCTAATTACTTTGACTAAATGAGTCTTGGGGCGGACACCTGAATAAAAAACTGGGATGTACTACTTTGCTAAACCCCTGCACAGTGCCATCTCCATGTAAAATTGTTGTTGGTTACATACCGATCAACTGTCAAAATTCCAAAGACACAAGCAGAATAGAGTGAAACAACAGAGAACAACAACAGCATAGGAGTGTGCTGATTCTTAGTGTCAGATAAAACCAGTTTAATAGTGAGTTTTAAATCAGTGCTTGTAGATCGAAGTCAAAACCTCTGTTAAAACAGTCTTTATGTGCTATAAACATCCAGAGCAACCAATTATCATTGACTCTATATAAAGGTGTCCTACATGAGAATTCCCCAAAAGTTCCCCTGGTGTTGTGTGTGGAGGCGATGGTTTTATCATTTTAAGTAATTCTTATCATGCTGATCTATGTTCAAATGTTCATTTTTCTTTTAAGTTTGGTTTTAATTAGTAATTTAATGGGGATGAAACATCATGATTGACAGCTCAGACGGGTGTATGGGTGGGAACTCAATCCCGCTACTCAACTGATCAGTTGCACAAAATGATGTTGTTGGTACAAGATGGCAGCGCTTGGATCTCGGATATTTCAGCCTAACTTTTGTACAATGGGAGGAAGTGCAGATGCGTGATCCAGTATATGTCATTGTTCTACACACACTGAAACCATGTGCACGCCACATAGGTATGGATGTCTTAAAAGAACTGGATACAGCAGAGTCAGTAAGCATTGCTGTTTGGTTGCCAAATTCCCATTGGCAGGAATCAGTGCCTGATTCCCATTTTTGCCCAGGGAACCTGTCTTTGGTTTTGTTCTCAATGATTTAATTTGCTATTGATATTTCCAATATTACATAAAATAGTTTATTCCAGTGTCTGCACTGTGTCTATTTTGAAATTGTATTTCACCAAATTAAAAACCTGTAGTCATTTAAAGGCCAGGCCAGAGACAATGGCCAAAAAAATGAGTGAATAAATTCTTGGTCCCTGTCATATAATGTGCATGCCAGTTAAGCACCACAACATTAAAACCACCTCCTTGATATTGTGTAGGCCCCCTTGTGCTGCCAGAACTGCTATGACCTATCAGTGAAGGGACACGGGACCACTGGGCACAGTGTGCTCAACCCAAGTCAGAATCCTGCCAGTAGAGTTTTGGGTGGGAGGATTTATTTACTGATGCCAGGGAGCAAGCAATTGCAGTTGTGCAGTCAACTAGTTATAAAGGTGTAAATAACAGATTCTTATTAGAGAGACATGGTCTAATTCATGAAGTGTTTTTGATCTGGTGAAAGAAAGATTGAACAATTGAATTTACATGTTCATCTTTGCTGATATTTCAATCAAAACTGACACAGACATTTCTGCTCTTGATTTATAGTATGGGACAGAGAACCAAGACTGTTTAGTATTTGGGTATTTATACAATCTTGTCTCCATCTTGTCAGCAGTTAACCCCAGGAGATTTTGTGCGATTCAGTTGTAGGTATCGTGAAGGCAGTTTAGCAGGTTTACCATGTTCTCAAAGTTGTTGGCAGGATTACAGTTTAGACAGACCTGAGTATCATCTGCATTCAGATGGAGACTGATACTATGTCTGTGTACGTCATTGTTGAGCAATAGCAAAGAAAGAGCAGCTGAGTGTAAATGAGAGGAAGATATGATAGATTTGTTTGTTTCACCAAACACATTAATGTGCTGTGTCCTGTGTGAGGGCAAACCGCTCCACAGAATAATGTGTGGTTTGCAGATAGTTATGGGGCAGGAGTCACAGATACAAATACTGAATACATTGTGTAAATGTTCACTTCCGGTCAAGTTAGCAACCAAGTTACATACTGTGTTTTCACATGACTGGAAAACACATGAGAAGTATTAAAACCAAAAGAATTTCACGAGATTCGAGTGGAGAAGTTTTATATTAGAAAGTGAGGATGGCACTTTTAATGTAAGGCATGTTGTCTGTCATTCAAAGTCATTATCCTTTCCCTGGCTATGGAAACCCAGATGTACATTTAAAAACAAATGTGGTGAAAACATCTTGCTCAAGTCTGCCTGTGAAAAGAGAGATGCTGTTCATTTACAGATCTGAATGGCAAGACAAGACCACAAGTGGATCAGTCCTGGTTATACTTTCATACAGCCTATAAATGAAACATACAATCTGAGGTAAGCTATGTGTTTACATCAGCTCAACTGTAGTGTCATATAGAATTACACCCAGGCACACTCTACCCAGGCACCAACCCACGCCTAAACCAAATGGAATATTTATACTCCTTTACACATGAGAAAACAACTTCTGTCTGTAGTCACCACTTTGTACTATTGCTCAATGTCCTGCCCACAGCTCTATCAGACTGGTTTGAAGTCAAGAATAGCCTAGAAGCCTGTCAACACTTAAGGCCACCATGATTGACAGGCAAAGAGAGATTCTCCAGTGAGAACAGAGCTGATGGATTAAGAAGCACTTTTCTCCTAAAAGTAACGAGCGATTGTTCAATCAATGAGAATCAATGAGGTAAATCTTAATGTTTCAGCATACCAAGATATTTTGGACAATGCTATGCTTCCAACTTTGTGGGAACAGTTTAGGGAAAGTCCTTTTCTATTCCTGGGACTGTGTCCCAGTGCACAAAGCAAAGCTCCATAAAGACGTGGCTGGATGACTTTGGTGTTGAAGAGTTTGACTGGCCCACACAGAACCCTGACCTCAACCCAATTGAACACCTTTGGGATGAACTGGAAAAGAGATTATGAGTCAGGCCTTTTCGTCCAGCATCAGTTCCTGACATCACAAATGTTCTATATGAATGGGCAAAAATTTTCACAGAAACACAACAAAATGTTATGGAAAGCCTTCCCAGAAGAGTGGAAGCTGTTGCAGCTACAAAGCTGTCCATGTATTTAGAATGCAATATCATGAAAGTCCCTGATGGTGTAATAGTCAGGTGTCCCAGTACTCTTGTCTATATACTTCATAGCTACAATGCCACAATTTGTTCACATTTTACATGTGTTCAGGTTGGACCATTGCAACAAGGGATCCTCAAAAGCCAGTTTACTACACACCTGCCTCATGCACAGTAGTCTTACCAGTTACACCAACAAGTTAAACTGCAACACTGTTCCTCAAGCTTTGTAATCCATCTTTGAGCAGCAGTGTCTTCTTAACAATACATTCAACACTGAATGTCTTCTGTGATTATTTATCCATTTTTCTGTGTTAAAGACACTTACTGTTGTTGTTAGCTGTCAACTTGCCGTCCATGATAGCCTGGGTTGAGTCTGAGACTGACTCAACAAGTAAGAGACTGCAGGAGTCCCTGACTTGTCGGCCAATCAGAGACTGTGTTTCTGACTGTGCGGCAGCTCTGATCTCAAATCGATTATCTCCTCACAGTAACTCACAGCATTCAAACTCACTGTACTGCTGCTAATTGGGCAGGGAAGCATGTGGTCTGGAACGAAAAGGAGTCAGTGTCATGTCACATGGCCTGGAAAAGTCACTGACTGTAGAGGTGGGGCAGGATTGGTGCATGCCTTTACATTAGTGATTCAGCACAATGTCAGAAACATCTATGCACATGCAAAGCTACGAAGACACTGGCCCTGGAAGAGGCCGAGGCACAGATAGCATACAGCATACAGGACAGGTAGTGTTTCCAAGCAAGCTGTGACAAAAGGCACATATTTTATCTTTAAAACAATTATTCTGACTAGTTTTACTGGTGTGTAATGATGTGTAATCCTGAGACAAAATACGAATAATTAAAATTTGAGATACAAAACATTTATAAAATTCTAAATTGTAGATATGAAGAAATGATTAAAGGCTGACTTCTTTTTCACTGTGGTGAGGCACTGCCTATCCTGAGTGCACATCACTGATGCCAGCACTATTATACACTATATATATATATATATTTTTTTTATATTTATGCCATTCATGTGTTTATGCAGACAACATCTATTGTTCTCAATACCAACTGTAAACCCCCATATATGTTAGACACATGCACACAGTCATATTGTAATCGCTGAAGACAGTGATATGGCAGGGCTGCATTCTTCTAGCCCCACTGAGCCTTGCCGAGCGGTGTAGCAGAGAAATGTCTTAGATCACTGTACTCTGACATGTTTGGCTGACCTGATAGGAATTCACTGATAAGAAAGAAAAGATACAGCACACCGAGAGGGCCAAGCCAAGGGTGTGAGAAAACACACAGGAGTTTCAGGTTAAGAAAAAGCAACATAAACAAACTGCTCGCTTTACAGCAGCTCCATTTCACACATTTGAACTTAGCCCTTCTGTGTATGATGCTCATATGCTTTTACATGCAATATAGAACAATATACTACAATGACTATCTGTTTTCTAATGACTATCTGTGTGAGATAAGACCAAATGGCTTTCAGAGGATGATGAATGATTGAGTGTGAGCGTATGTACGGATATGCACAATGTGAGTGGTGAGCGTTGATGGGATCTGTCAGCACAGCCAGGCACTGACAGGGAGACGGAGAAACCTGCCCAGTGAGACATGGCTCCTCTGCGTCTCCTCAACTGGAATTCCTGGGAATTCCAGCCAGCTCAGATTGTTATCAGAGCAAAAGACACCCTGCCAATCATCCAAATTATTTTGTTCTTACTGAGCAAGATACACTGTGTACCGGAGATGAATTAATCACTAACAAATCACACAATGGAGCATTTGGAGCGCAAGTGCCTTATACCTGCATTCTTTCCAATAACCAGCAGGGGGTGATGCCACTGGTTTCAAATTATCTGATTGTGTGTACGCTTATGAGAAAATGAGCCTACTTCTCACTTGATCTGTCAATGCAGTAAACAGTTTCTTAATGAGTTTATGGTTTCAGTCGCTAGTTTCAAGTCTTCAGTACAACATGATGTTCAGTTTGTAAATTATGGTCCAATTTAGGGTAAAATAAACAATAAAGCAAGATATGCTTTAGGGTCTGGCTACCTTATGTTGAAGACATTCACTGAAGTCCAACACAGAAGTTTAGCTGAGCGAGTTTAACTGAGTATACTGTGAACTGGCCAACAATTGTGATTCACAAGTTGCTACCAGAGCATACAGCAATGTGTATCCTACCCAGCACCTTCATCCAAATATGCTCGCTTCAGACTTCAACAGAAAAAATAAATGGATATGGCTGTAATGCCAAACTCAAGGCTTCATCATGGTAATTTGAAAACCAATGAGTGATGTCACAATGGCTTCATTCACTATTCATTTTCAGCCTGTCAGTGGTCTGAACTTCAAACTGTTACCAGAAGAAATGTTTTTGAAATTTCTCCAGGAGAACGGTCCAAGGAGACCTTTTACACAATAACGAGACCTTAAGTGTTTTAAGATAAATATCATCCAGTATCCATGAGGACCTTTTTCAACCTAGCCACCTGGATCTGAGATATGCTTGAACGGTCCACAATGACCATTTGGATGGAACATGAGGAAGTGATCAGGGATACCAGAGTGCTTTGGGCCAAATCTCAGCATACTTCTCTTGTGCATGGACTGAATCATTTACAAAACACTGCATTGTATCAGTGGACAATGCTGTTCTGATTTTAGAGCTGTCAAAGGGTAAATCTGATCATATTCCAGATTTTTTTCATAGTCAACTAATTCCACAAGATGACCAAAAGCAACAATAAATTAATCCAGTTAGCATATGTTGTTTGTTTTCAAAGTCTGGTTTGTCTTCTTCCTCTGTGCCATGGTGCTTCTTTGCTCTCTAAAAACTATATTAAACAGCAATGAGCTGCACTGTTGCCCTGGGTGATATGTTCATTCATTATCATGAAAATCCATGAACCCATTATCATGAATTAAACTACACATCAGAAGATTTTAACTTTCAGTATGTATGAGTAGGCTAAACCTAAGTGAGAAATGTTCATATACAATGAGATTCATGGACAGTAAGAATAATACAGAATAACACTTGCTCTATCATATAAGAGCCTTTTGTTTCCAACCAACTCATAGCGGTAACTAGAGCTTTGAAGATTAATCAATTAATCAAAAGATTAGTTGATCAAAAGAAAATAAGTTGCAAAATGTTTTGATAATCGATAAATCATGTTAGTCATCGTTCAAGTAAAAACGTCGTACGTTTGCTCGTTCCAACTTCTTAAATGTAAGGATTTTCTGTTTTTATTGTCATTTATGATAGCAAATTAGGAGTGTTTGGATTTTGAATTGTTGGTTTGTCAAAAGAAATTGTGATGAGCATGTTTGGGTTTTTTTTGTCTTTTTTTTTTTTTTTACATTTTATAGAGTCAGCCATTCATTAATTTATCACAGAAATAATCAGCTACAGTTGATAATGAAAATAATCATTAGCCCTAAGTTAATGAGCTTGAAAGCTACAGTTGCCAGTGTCGGTTGTCAATTTCTGTCTGAAATTTTGCTTGCACAAATTTTGACTGATTGCTACCAAACCGCGTGGTCCAATAGTGTGATGTATGCAAGCATATATAGGCATACATACGTATGGATGGGGTTTGTGTGTGTGTATGTGCACATGTATGTCCTCATGGTTCCCACTAATGAGGACAAAACAATCAATCACTGTTGGAGGCCTAAGCTTCTAATCTATAATTCATAGGCATCTCCACAACATTTTGACATGCGTGCAGATTTTTGAGGTGTGTACATGTTGCTGTGGTAACACACACTTTGCAGTCTAACTGTTCAGTCAACAGATCAGAGGATTGGAAAACCGTGCTGGTTGTTGCTAACCATCGCCTTCTCTGAAATGAAAACAAGCAGTAAGGTTCGTAACTCAGGTTTAACATTATTGATAGGTGCATACTCATCAGCGATTCCTCCTTCTAGCAAACATATGATCTTATTAAATGATCCCTGATCATTTTAAACCAATGACCTCTCACGCCAGTGCATGCAAGCTATGTTATTGAAGCCTCGTTACAGCCGCAGTTTTTCCCAATCCAATACCCTTTGATCTCTGAGTGTTGTCTGTGTTCACCTGTAATGGCTTCCATTTTGGAAAGACAAATGAAAAGAGTATGAATGCATGACACAACATTTGAAAAAATGTTTGCAGATGTGACTTGTGTACCCTCCAAGATTTTTATTTAGACCTACTTTTGGTAAAGCTTACTGAGAAAAAGTAAAGTCCAAACATTTCTTCATCTTCCCCAGCTGCGTATGTAAAGACACATCTGAGTCACTGATCCAGCCTTCCTGTCTATCTGGCAGCCGATCTGTTAGTTCAGCTGCTAGGCTGACTTGGACAAATGACAGGCTGCCTTCCCTTTCCACCTTTGTATCTTTCTCATTCAGTATGGACATAATACGCAGCAGTACATCTGGAAACAGCTCCAGAGCTTATAGACCAGAATTTTAGTAGATACCTTACCTCACTAATTCAGTAAGCTCATACTTGTTACAGTGACATGAGAAAACGCATATATGATGCTGGATTATAACTGGATGTAACCCATCCATCCCTTTTCCATACCCACCTCATCCATGCAGGGTCGCAGGGAGCTGGAGCCTGTCCCAGCTGACTAGACTCAAGAGGTGGGGTACACTCTGGACTCGTTGCCAGTTATTTGCAAGGCGGACACATAAAGACAGACAATCACACACACTCACACCTAAGAGCAAGGCACAGCAGCCAGTTAACCTAATGTGCATGTTATTGGGACTGTGGGAGGAAATTGGAGAACCCAGAGAAAAACCATGCAGGGAGAACATGCAAACTCCACACAGAAGGGCCCAGATCCAGACTCAAACCCGGAACCCTTTTTTTTGTGAGGTGACAGTGCTAACCACCACTCCACTGTGCCACCCTCTTTAACCTTTAACTTTAAAGTATATAAGCACAGGTCATCTTGTGCAGAGATACTTTAGACTCATACTAATATATCCAAAATTAACTATTTATTAATTAACTATTAGGGTAGAATTTGCACTTTCTAGAGCAAACATCTGGATGGCAGATAGGCCATTATCAGTCTGAGAGGCATTTCATTTGCATGTTAAATCAGTGCAAGTGTGGATTGTCTGAGGTGTCACACAAACACAGTGCAGGTTGTGAACACAAGGTTGGCGATTAACAGAAAGCTGCAGTTAATTAGAGCGTGGTTGTAACTCTAGCCACTGCTATCAGTTATGGTAACATTATACTAGTTTAATAAGATTCCAATGTCTAAACCACCGTGAAAGCAGGAAGTGAATGCATGTGTAATGTTGCTAAGAATGTTTCATTGCGCTGGAGTACTAACATCTATGGCACGTACAATTAAAGTTAAACCAGAAAGTCAGTCTACTGTGATGGATATCCATGTTCATTAATCATTTCATACCTCTCCTTTGTTATGTCTATGTCTAAATCTGGAATAACCTGTAGATTTCCTCACAGTAAAAACAAACAAACAAACAAAAACAATCAACTTGTACTTTGGCAACTTGTACATTTATCCAGTTATGCTTATTAAAAACAAACACAAGAACATTTGTGCAAATAAATTAAAGCAGAAGTTCAGGTTTCATTCAATCTGAATGCATCTTTTTGACCATATTGCAGGGCAAGAACAGCAATGAGCTTCTAATGACTGCACCGTGTAAGCTCTATAAGCAAACTTCATGCAAGCATTCATCATTACTATTCTTCATCTATATGTGTCCATGTTTTTGAGGTCATAGTTTCTTTACATGACAGATTTCTGAATTTCTATTGACATTATATCTCTTCATTTCTCTTTTATTAAAGAAAATAAGTTCAGTTTTCTATGTACCATCTGCTTGCCCTGTATATGAACTCTGGCACAGTTCTTTAAGCAACTTTCTATAGTTCTATGCCAGCATGCACATGAAATTTCATCAGGGAGGTAGTAAAATGTTGGGTAAACGTGTACATATAGTCGTACTCATTTGGTATGAGTTTAAGTCTTTTACTCCTTTATCACATGTCTCATCATCTTATCCTTAAGGACAGTTTTAGCCTGTGCATCTGTTCAAATGGTCATTGTTATTTCACACAGAAGTCTTCATGAAAATGAAAGAAACTATATTATGCAGCTGCTCTTACATAAAAATTCAGTTCCACACATCTGAGCACCATGATTTATTTACAAGTTAGCTCAGCTCAGGTCTCATTAGTGTTATTCAACTTGTCAGTCACCACGGGTTCATGTAATGTAAGAATGAACTGAAGCAGATGAGCCAACAGTATAGCTTCATAGACTTTGTAGTATCTCTTTAAGGAGAGGCATACTAAAAAGCCTAGGCTATAAAGAACACTACGGTCAGTGTGCATGTTTTGAAAATTTGCAAGAGGAAGATAAAACAGTTTAGGACAAATTTGTGGAGACATTGTCTGGGAGGCAGACACCCTCTCTACATTCAAGACTAGACTTAAAGCTTATAGTTAGGGCTGGCCCAGGCTGGCCGCTAGTTATGCTGCTATAGGCTTAGACTGCCAAGGGATTTCCCATGATGCACTGAGCTTCTCTCTCCTCCTCTAACTCTCCTTCCATATATATTCATGTCCCATCAATGCATGTCACTAACTTCACTTCTTCCCCGGAGTCTTTGTGCTTTCTCTAAGACATTCAGTAATCATACATTGTGAGTGACTTTGTAAATCAGTCCACATTTTACTAACTATCTATACTTTAATTTCTCTGTCTCTTAAAACATTTAACTCTGTCCTTTTCAGCATACAGCCACTTTTGTCCACAGTGGAACCACTCTGCGATGGCATTCACTCTGTTACAACAACAACAACAACAATGATAATAATAATAACAACAACAACAACAGACTGGCTTCTCAGCTTCTTAAAAACAAGGAAATTTGTTTGGATGGATTTGTTTAGATGCCTAGAGCGACTGGAAGGATATATCTCATCAGTTGTAGAGAAGGACCAGGTCTTCACTGGGTAGGCATGCTCAGAAAGTCATAATAGTCTGTCCCAAGCCAATGCAGGGGGCTCAGGCAACACAATCCAGGGTCTTGGATTGGCAAAATAAGTTGATCCTGTCTCAACTGTTGCAATGTGACATCATCCAGTGTGTTGAGTCCACTGGCAGCTCCTGCACAATATTTTTATCCTGAACTGTCTTATAGAAACGGGCTGTCTAGCCAGCTGTTAGCTACTTAAAATAGTATTCGTGGGGCCCACTTGTGGTGATGGCATATGACCAGACTGTCAAAACTCAAAGAGGTAGTCAGCAGTCTGTATGTGATTCAAAAGACAGAGTAACATACAAAGAGCCAAGGTAGCTGAGGCTATGCCACAGGTATCGACATGTACTGACATAAACATCTGGAGGGCTCTGTGAATGTGAAGGAATTTACTGATTGGAGAACTGAATTTACTGATATAAAAAAATCCATGCCCACTGGAGAACACTAATGTGAGGGGCACACTCACAGCAGAATTTTTTTTTCTTTTTAATTTTGTTATTTATGTCAGGTTGGTAATCCTCACATTATTTGTTCAGAACAATCTCTCAGAGTTGAGTCCCAGTGCCAACTTGACACAGTATGTGCTCTTGTTTTCAAAAAATGTCTTTGTGACAATGGCAGCGATGCATGGCACTGGAAATAGTGCTGAGGCCATGACTTGTACCCATGTGGAGTTGAAAGGTATGTGCTAATTCATGTGACCTTTGTGGGGCAGCAGAAGGACAGAAACAGAGGCACTGAAGGGGTTAGGGTGCCAAACTGATCTGGCAGAAGTTCAGAGAGACTCAATCTCTGCTACAAAGCAGGCCAACGGAAACCAATTTAGCCCACCCAAGGTTATGGCTTCTAGGCAGCTGGAGCTGTAGCAGCTCCAAATCTTTCTTCTGCCATAAAACCTCAACCTTCTCCACCAATACTAATCTCCACCATACATACAATCGATAAAAAGATCTTTGAATGGACATTTTTGCATAGCATAGAATTGTATTGTATTGCTGTATAGTCAGTTAAATCCATCATGTTATTTGGAATTCTAAACCTACAGCATACCCACAGTACCATTTCTCATTAGTCTTAAGGTTTCTAATTCCGTTTGCTTTGTCTTGTATAGTGGGCAGTAGAGTTCTTGGTCAGTGTAGACTACTCTTTGATGTAGTTCCTGAGTGATGATGCGAAATGGGGGGTGAAACAGTAGTTTTCCACACACACACACCACAATAAACTTACAAGCATTAGCAGACAGCAGGGTGACACAGAGCTGACAGCCACCAATGTACTCAGTCTGTGGTCTAATGTAACTACTGATGATTTTTATCAGAGTGGTGTACAGGCTTGAAGTATATGTGCCAATAGATGAGATCAACTTCAGCAGAGCTCCCTCCATTATGTATGATGAGAACTTCTGGGTAGCAGGTAAATACTGAGGTAGACAGTGATCACAAGTTTTCATTCATCTCATCTAGTAGTGCATGTGCAGTCATTTTTATGTGGACCATTCCTTTAAGGTACCATCATTGGGTAGTCATCTAATAATGTTGTAATGACTACTCATGGGTCCGCATGTTGACAAGCTGACAGGCTTTGTAACTGGTGTGATCCCATTGCAATAAGGCCTCTAACTGGTTCTGCAAAGCCCCAAATTGCACTAAATAGCAATGATTGTTTCATTAATTTGCTTTAAATGTATGTGCATGGCAGCTACAGTTAATGTTAGCAAACTGACACTACTAAGTTAAAGGCAAGGTAAGACAGTTTCATGTAGGAACTATTTTCTTTCTGTATCACCGCACAGAAGACAGATGCATTCTGCTCATGCCTGAGAGGCTAGCTAACTACACTAAACTGGGTAACATTCCTGCTCAGCGAGGGAGAAGAGCATCAGTGTTTACACCCAGTTCTGTCACAGGGACAAGCCTTTCGTTCATGCACATTACACACATTACCTTCTGCGTGTTAATACGGTGTGGCTCGGTAGAAATAAAATACTTCCCAGACAAAACTGCCCACAACAAGGATTATCTTGACTATGTGTGTCATGATTTCTGGAAAAAGACACGTTGCTGTTTAATTTTTCAAATGTAAATTTTGGCACTTTGAGCAAAACAAAAAAAGTGCCATGTACTTGCATTATTTGAGAGGGGGCTGACATCTCTACAACTGATATCTCATGCCAAAACTATCTACATGGATAAAAAGCACTAAAAGTACCAGGGAAAGTTTTTTTTCTATATATTTTTTATTTTATTTTGGAGTGAACTGTCCCTTTATTTTATTTTAAACATGTTTCTGACTTAAATGAAACAAATAGAATAAAGAATGATATATTATGGTTTATCTTTCATCTGAGTCTATAAAAAAAAGAAAAGAAATCACACCTCATTTGGTCATGCTGCATAATTAAAAAAAAAAGGTTGTGGGAGGAGATTCCGATAAATACTGAATATTTGATGATGCTTGCATCTGATCAAACATTTGTGCATTTCTGCATATTTTGTTCTTTTACAACAAATTTCATGAGAATGTGCTTTCTTGGAGCACAGTGTTGTTCATGTGTACGCTCTTGTCTGACAGAGGGAATATGTATATCCACATCAAACTGCGGGCAGATTGACTTGGATCCCATGCTAGTACAGCCCTGTGTTTTGCTTTGCTTGATGTGTATACAGAGCACCGCTCACAGAACTTTTCACAGCTCAAGGTAGAGGTCACACAGCATGTTGTCTTTTCCAGCAGCTTTTGTCTGAACTGGCTCAGTGTATAACTCCTTGCGCTGAGGTCCAAATACAATCTGTTGAAATCCTTGGCAGAAAACTTGACCACATACAGGCTTCTTGTAGTCAAGAAACAAATCCAGTTAGAATACTGAAATATTTGTATGTTCGGAGGGGAATATTGTTTTAATATTAGATTACTCAAAAAATCCATTGGATAAGCTAGACTACACTATGATTTCATTATTGCAAAGTAAGGCTTTACTAGTAAGGACAAGAACCCAGATCAGCTTTATCACTTATGAACACTGCCAGTTATTTTGTGTCTGATGTGAGTGGCAATATCACCACAGATGTACACACATTGTTAAGAAAACAGGCTTTATAATGGAACTACAAATAAAACAGAGGTCATATTAAATATATAATCTCAGAAAATTCCTCTTTTGTTAACGAGATTGTTCTCAGCCTGGAATTAGTCATTAGATTATGTTCAGTAACGTTTGTGAAGTACACCAGGAAAATCTAGGCAAGACAGATTCCCTGCTGCTTGGTTTTCTTAGAAGTGGAAACTGGAAACAGCCATTATTCTCTTTCAGTAAATTATGAATAGACACTGTCCAGTTTATTGAATCAGTGAGATTAGGAAATACCAGGCGCATGTTAAATGTATCATTCATTTGTGGCAGTCCTCATCCCAACAGCTGCATTGAGGCCCATGAGAGAGACAGAAAGTCTGTTCCAGTAATACTGAGCCAGTCATGAATCAAAGTCATGTGGGGTTGGTTGTTGAAGAATGGACAGGAAGGAGATGAGGATGAGGATGAGGATGACTTTCTTTATAGCTTGTTACAGGTCATCCACTGTTAGAATAGAGACAAATATATCAAAGGCAGCATTCTATTTAAAACTTTAAAAGCCTTTATTATAATGGTGATGGGCGGCACGGTGGTGCTGCCAGGTTCAAATCCCGGTCTGGGTCCTTCTGTGTGGAGTTTGCATGTTCTCCCTGTGCCTGCGTGAGTTTTCTCCGGGTACTCAGACTTCCTCCCACAATACCAAAAACATGCACATTAGGTTAATTGGCTACTCTACATTGCCCCTAGGTGTGAGTGTGAGAGTGTGTGATTGTCTGTCTTTGCGTGTTGGCCCTGCCAACTGGGATCAGTCAGCTGGGATACGCTCCAACACCATTAGCATATTGTTTATGTTAATACAATAACATAAGATGGTAAATATTATGTTGAAAAGCAGTAAGTTAGCATACTAATCTTAGCATTTCGCTTGAAACACAGCTGTATAGCATCACAGACCTACTGCATGACTACACTTTTAGTGTTGTTTCCCATCTTGTGTACAGAGTGGCCATGAAAGTGCCAGTGCTAGTGGTGGCTGGAGTGAGCAAGTGTCGCATATCACAAGATAATGCATTGGCTATAGAAAGATATATAAAAAAAAGGTGGCAAGCACTGTAGACACACAAAAACAATGTAGCAAACACTTTTGAATAAAGTGTCTGACTGCACTTTATTATTATTTTTAATATTTAGTGCCTTACCTCTTCACAAATCATTTGTTTAGCAGGGATACGCAGTTCCCAGCATGATCTCATGTATTAAGATTTCATGTTTGGCTTGCACTCAGCACACTTGCACGTACCCTGAGCTGAAAAAGTCATAAACTGCACCACACAGGAGGTCAAGTGTTGCGCTTTTTCTTGTTCCAGCTCTAACTTGAACACACAAACACACATTTTCACGATTTCTGATTTAACAACATTTTTTTCCTTTGATATAATCCCGGGTCAGGCCCCATGTTGTTGTTAAGACCTTATAAAGCAGGGGTGCTGGTTCCAGTTTGGCACGCAATATCCCCACGAAACCAAAGCCTGAGCGCTGCAGCCTCAGTTGCTGTGATGCTCACTTGTGAAACGCGTGATTATGCAAACCAGGCTGTTTACCTTGGATTACAATCAATATCTAGGTGCCCTGCGAGATTCGTATTAAAGCAAGCGGCAGCAGGCGGCTTACCCTGTGAAGTGGGCAACGGCTGTATGGAACAGCAAGCAGGACTGTGAGTGCCAGATAAAAGATGAATTATAGATATCCAGCCCCAGGGCTAAACGTGGAGGTGGGTGGAGTGGGGTGGCAGTTTGCGGGGAGGCAGTGCATGTCTTGAGTAATGACTCTCAGTGGCAGTGCTCGAAAAGGTGAAAAGGTGGGTATATGTGTAGAAAGCAGATAAATTACCAGATGTATTTTGGAGGTAAGAGGGATGAGAGATGCGGGCGCATGGATCACTTATCATCGTTTGAATTATTAAAAAAAAAAAGAAACGGTTCAAGAGACAGTTAAAGATGTGTCAGGGACAAGGATTTTCTCCGGTAGAACAGAATTACAATTTGGAGCTGCTCAACTTCAAACACATTGCAATACCTCAGAGAGTGACGGGCATGTAATTTCAACACTGTGTTAGATGTGCTGGCTCCAACACTGATGCTGCAGTTGTGCTAAAGTTGTTAAATGTATACCAGCTATTAGAATGACATGAGTTTGAGCGAGCTCTGCACAGGATGGTGCAGTCCAAATTCCCAGGTGAGCTTCCGTAGCTCCTGTATGAGTCTTTGATTTTTCTGCAGCGTGCAACTGAAGAGACAGCTACGTATTTAATACAAATCCTCAGCAAGCCTTAGTACAGGTTTGTTATCATTGCTACTACTGTATTTTATCTAAAAGTACTATATTTTATGTAATAGTACTGCGTATAGTGTTGTTTCTAAATTATCTTTTTATTATAACAGTTTCTTTGGAATGATTCTGACTGAGTAGCACAGGTGGGTCAAAACAACGCAAGCATATTGGTATACAACTTAATCTGAAGGGGTGGAGTATAAAGGGCCCGCCACTTTCAGGAATATTTAGCATGTTTTTAATGCAGTTCACATTTTATGGGTTTTATACCTGCTAGAATAGAGTCTTTCTTCATGTAACCTTTGTCGTCTTACTCACATGACCTGTGGTTGCAGTGTGGTTAGGTTTAGGGAAAAAACAGTTCAAATAAGTGTACTTCCATTACATATGTAACGTAAGTTAAAAACATTATGTAAGTTAACATAAGGATATTGCAGGCACTGATTGTTGGTTTCACTCAGGACTCAAACACTGGTCTCCTGGATCAAAGCCCTGTGTTTGCTTGACCGATGTATCTCCCAAACCTGCTCCATTGCCATGCTCTTTATACCAGGTCACCTGACTTTTTTTGACATTTGTGCCTGAATAATATAAAAAACGCTTTATCTAGATGGCATTAAATGCCATACAAGAACCAAGAAAGACATTCATACACCATTTGGTAAGATTAGACTGCAGTGTACAGTGTAAATGCATTTCTTACAATGTAAAAGACATTTAAAATATAATATCATTTTGCCACACTAATTAAATTGACCCCTTCCGTCTGCAAATTACAAAAGCAGACTAAAGGTCAAAGTGTATGCAGTCATTCAAGCAAAGCTTGAGTCAGCAAAAGTGGAACATGAACCAGAGCCTATAGTTATCAAGCTCCTCTACTATGAAACCATCTTCTGGTTTCGGTCCAGGAGGCGGATAACCTCTCTATGTTTAAGAGTAGACTTAAAACTTTCCTTTTTGATAAAGATTATAATTAGGGCTGGCTTAGGCCTTAGTTATGCTGCTATAAGCTTAGACTGCTGGGGGATCTCCCATGATGCACTGAGCTTCTATCTCCTCCAACTCTCCTTCTGTTACCTACCATTGTTACAATTATTGTTATTATAATTATTATTATTATTATTATTGTTATTATTATTAGTAGTAATAGTAAAGTGACATATTTTGTCATTGGAGGGAACTCACTCCAACGAAATTTGTTCTCTGCATTTAACCCACCCAAGTGACGTGCACACACACAGCAAACCCGGGGCAGTGGGCGACCGCGTGCAGCGCCCGGGGAGCAGTGGGGGTTAGGTACCTTGCTCAAGGGTACCTCAGCCATGGACACCGGGACGGGGAATCGAACCAGCGATCCACCGGTTACGGGTCCGACACCCTAACCGCTGATCCACGACTGTAGTAATAAGTAGTAGTATTGTTATTGTCACTATGTCTGTGTCTCGCTCTTTGCCAGCCTAACTGGGCAACCTGTATGGCTGCCAACCTAGAGCATCTGTCTGCTCTGAAGTTTCTGTGTGTTAAAAGGCAGTTTCTCCTCCAAGTGCTTGCTCATGGGCCAGTGTCGAGTAAATTAAAGAGGGCCGTCTGAGCAGAAGTACACAGCTGTCCATGTCTGCATCTGTACTGAAGAACAACAAAGCTTTAGTTTCCTCTATCAACAGGTGTAGCAGGGCATGTTGCAACATTATGCTCCAAGGACCTCATCAGCTCCAAGGAAAGGGGAACTGCTCAGCTGTGGCAAACACCACTGACTCTAGTAATGGCAAAGAAAAGAGCTGCAAAATAACAAGAGAATGTGATGTTCAAGAGTCTGACAAGTAGCTGCTGCAAGTGCATGGGTAGTGAGTTGACACTGGTGTGCTGTCTCTCACTTTTTCTCTTGAAAATTCTGGGTTCCCCCAAATGGTCCAAATTGAATCTGGTTGTCCTCATGTTAACACAGAATAAACAATTAAATTAATTAATCCACCACACACTCCTACTGGTGGTTCTGGGGCAGACAAATGTCACAGAATAAGTACAGTCCTGTAAATGGAGTATTGCTGAAGCTCTGACTGGATACACCACTGTAGTTGGATAATAATATGCAATGATTACCTATGCACAGCAGCTCGAACTGCTGCAGGATTAATGCCGTCGACGTCTCATATGTGCAGAGCAACACTCATCATTGTTTCACTTCCCACTGTGCCTATGTGAAGCCTAAGCAGGGAGACAGTGTGATGATTGCTGCTGTGTTCTGCTGTGCACAGATGAGATATGATGTGTGTGTGTGTGTGTGTGTGTGTGAGAGAGAGAGAGAGAGACTGGGAGATTTTCCAGTGGTGAGGAAAAAGCTGAGCTCAGACTTCAAAGGTGTGTCAGGGCAGCACTCCACCAGGCTGGCATAGATGCCAGCACTGTGTGGCCATGTAAATTTAATGACAAGTATCTGTCTATCAAGCTATCTCGTTATCAATCTAGCTTCATGCACATGTATTTTTTTTTTTTTTTTTTGCTCTAACATACTTTCAAATCCAACCACAAACAATAATTAAAGTGCATATTACACACAGTCATGTGCATTCATTTCTTTCCCTTTGTGGTCTTCCCATTGGTGTATTGTGCATTTGACAGCTTGCCAGCTGTCAAATGCAAGCCAAAGTTTCCCTCCACCTCTTTATTTTACCCCTCCTCTCCAACTCTTTCACCCAGTTGGCCGTATGTCTTCCGCACCTCTGTAGCGTTTGACTCTCCAGCTCTCTGAACCCAGATCCTCTCTCTGGGGCTGGGCTGTCAAGGTGAACTGAGCCCTACAGCTCAGTTTCTTTCCGCCTAAGAAAGCTGGAAGCATCGCTGAACATAGCAAGCAGCGCTGGAAAGTCTAAAGACATGATCACTGAAATGAAAGTCCTGCTTCAGTGAAGTAGAAGTCAAACTAATGAGCTGCTTGGGTAAAAGTAAAAGAGTAGCTCCTATAAGATGGAACCGCACCTAACCCTTTAGACCCTAAGGCTTGATTTTTCTCAATTTTCTCTCTAGTTTTTATTTATTTTTTTCAGTTGCCTCTTTATTGACAGATTTTTGACATAACCAGTACATGTACGTGAGGTTTAGACTACCAGCAATTCTAGCAAGGAAAAACATAAGAAGAGTCAGATAAGAAATAGTCAAGCCAAAATTAAACCCTGTTTGGATTCCATACATCCCTCAGCATGTTTACTTTGAGGGTAAATCCGCAGCACCAGTTGTACAAAGTTAAAAGTACAGACACCTATGTGAATAAACACGTTGCTTGTCAACGCTGCTGTGGCTTCAAAGGTATTTAGATATTTAAAAGTATTACTTTGTGTTAGTATCTTGTGGAATGGAATGATGTTTGGATGCATTTTAGCATTGGATATCCATCAAGCCAGTGTGTGTGTGTGTGTGTGTGTGTGTGTGTGTGTGTTTGGTTAGATTTGTAGAGCTATCATACTGTGGTTAGACATAAATATTTTGCATCTCATTTATCCTTCTTTTAACTGCTCTTGTGGTATGCCTGTTCATGGTGGTCCAAAGAGTTCACGTACTGGAAGAGCCCTGTGGAGAGCCCACAAAATATGAATTGGTTAAAGGGAAAAAATGTAATGTTATTGTTATATTATTATTATATTTATATTTTGCCTTTCTAGTGGTTGAATGAGAGAAAGATAATATTTGCAGTCTGTCAGTCCAACACTTGAGCATATCTTTACAGTCATAGTTCACAGTCCCAAAAATTAACTGGTTCATGTTCACTTTTGAACAGGACTGCAAACTAATCTGGTGAACATAGGCTTTCTGACATTGCTCAGAGGCTGCAGATCTCCTACAATATTCATATGAACTAACTCCAGCAGTGCCAATTGCTGCGTCTGAATTGCCAGTTACACTGTTCACGCCAGCATGTCGTAAAACACAGTACACACTGATGTTTGTTATTTGCAAACTGATATGTTCAGTTGAACGTTTGCCAAGAAGTGTTCAGGCACAACAATGCCATAAGGGGGATCAGGATATTTTCACATCGTAATAACATACAATCTGAATCGGGATATATTATGTGGAATATGACATCTGATCAAGGGCTAAGCTTTATCATTATCTCGATTCCTCTGCACTGTGATTTGAGAAGGTAAGAGGAAGAAAAAAACACAACACATCCTAGACCAAGACCACCTCCAGATACTGTCTGGCTGATTGCATTGTGACTACAATGTATAATGTGTGCAATTACACCCTTTATTACTCTGTACTTTTTCCATGTCCAGATATCTTCTCCTTCTGTTATTTTAAGAGTGCTTGTATTGTACTGATATTGTAATTTTTTTTAAACAATACCCAGCCCTATCCAGTATGGTAGGTCTACTCTCCCAGTTGGTCGGCATGATGTCTGTAAATATGGGAGATAATATTTTCCCCAGGCTCACATTAATTAATCTTCACTGCAACAAACAGCAATAAAACTTGTTAAGAGGTGAGGAAAGAAATAAGACTCCTGTCTGCTGCCATGCAGACTGTTAGTTAATGTTAGTAAAAAGTTTTAAATGTGAAGAGCATTTAGTGTTAAATTCTGTTTTAAAACTTTAATTTAGTCAGCCTGAGCATTTGGCTTCCATGGCAACCAGCACAGGGTATGTCCGCTAACTGAACTGGTTGATTTTTTTGGGACTCGACAAAGAATTCTCAGATTTTTATATCATTATTATTTGTAATTTTTCTGCCTGATCTCTGCCAGTCACTCAGCTTTGATTGCAGCATTTGGATGTGAGTTGCTTCAATGAGAAACAAATCTGATGTCTTAAACATTGCAGTGATGGCATAGCAAGATTTATTTTTTGTTGACATAATTTCAGTCTGTGAGGGTGACTGCTGACAGACTAGCCCAAATGTTACTTCATGTAGTGGGGCTATTGTAATATATATTGTAATGTTGTAACAATGTGGGTATAAAGATCACCTCGCCACACTGACTGTACCAATGGCTCATTAACTTATGTTGCCAAAGCATGCTTCATTCAACAGTGTCATCTGTCTCTTCCTTTCTGCATCCTCCCATGGGATCTCTGAGTAAGCAATCATTGTGCGATAATTAGAGAAGACTGCACAGCAACATTTGCAAATTTACACCCATGATAGAGAAATTCCTATGAAACCACAAATTATGTGTCTTATCATAATGTTCTTGTAACTACTTATGTTTGGCTGTTACGTGCTGACTGTTAATTGGCTATGGTGAAACCGTCACTATTCTGCATGTGGGTTAACAGATGAGCAATAAAATACAACAGGTTTCCATTTTGTTGTCTTATGTTTATGATAGGTAGCCCCCAGGGAGCAGACAGTGAATGTGTGTCACTCCACATATTCAGTATTAGCACCATATCCCCATGTCTGCTCATTAGCAGGCTGTGACAGCACTCTCGGCCAGTTCTCATATAAACAAAGTTGGAGGGTTTTCAAGAAGAGTGTAATTACATGCAGAGCAAGGGACTAAGATGTTATATTCTTGTCAACACAGTCTGCTATGAGTGTATATTTGTCTGCCCGACCAGTGACTATCTCAAGATGTTAGAGATGCTATGTGTAGCATTTTGGGTTTCTGAAAAAGTGCTGTCTTCCTGATAAACAAAGCTGTGAACTAACACATTGCACTGACTCTTCTTCCCGCTGAACCCACAGTGTGATGTTGCTTCATTCACTGTAGCATTAGTGTTCCTAACTGAAACAAAGACAATGCAGCAATCTGGTGACAGTGTTTGATAACACACAATATGGATTCAATTTGTCGTGCAGCTGAAAATGGGGAACCATATCAACTTTTTGTGAATTACCTTGAACAGCGAAGTGGTTTCTGCTATATGCTGGAAACCAATAACCACTGAAGGTTGCATTCAAGGAGTATGTGTGATTAGTTGATGTTGCTACCCCCATTAGTCAACACCAGAAGTTCTAGTCTGTGATGAAAGTAATTACTAGAATTGAACAGTGAACTACTGCATCTAAAATGTTACTGAAGAATGTAATTAATCATTTCAAACAGCTCTTACACACAATGTGTAATGTTAAAGGTTAAAAGTTTTCTGACTGTTTTCTTTTTTAGGCCAGTCAACTAGTCTCCTGTTTAAATTTCAGGGAAATTGTTAAGTAAATAACGCTTGGTTTGTTGAAAGTAGTAAGTAAGGAGAGTTACATGTTCAAGTTTAATGGTTTTCATAGCACTGGCCATATGTGTCACAATAATGTTGTCCTCACCAAATTATTTGCTGCAGTTTTGTAGCAGCACTGCTAAAAAATACGACAGGGCAAAAAACCCCCAAAAAAACAAAAAAACACATCAGACAGGATTTAGACAAGCAGTTAAACCATATTATCTGAGCACCTTTACCTAAAGGTAAAACTGAAAGTGAGAACTCCCATGATATTATTAATAATCCTTGCCTGTCAGAGAAAACTGAGTGTGCAAAACTACCGTAGTTACATTTAATTGAAGCTTAACTAGGAAACACTCTTGAAACTGTGTTTGCAATAGACTGTTGGGGTAATAATTCACCTCTTGCCTTCATTTTCTCCTCCAAAGGTGCCTTTACACTGCAGTGATTGTGTAGCGTTTATTTTGTGTCTCACTGTGAGAGAGATCGGTCTAATAATATCTTGGTTGAAATCTGTGTCATGTGGAGTTGCGACATGTCAGATTGTAAAGATGAATGCCTGGTGAAGTGTATGGTGTAAATAGGAAAAAAAGTTTGAGAGCATAGGCACGTCATCAGCTTCCATCTGTGCAGCAAAACAATGAAGTTTTCCCTGCAAACTTCTTTTTCATTTCATCTCCTTTGTGTGTGTGTGTCTATGTGTGTGTTTACTCCAGGGCCTTCATTCAGATAACAAAAAACATTTTCTTTAAAATCACTTAATTTTGCAGTCAGTTTCTAATAGCTGTTTAATGACGATGGTGAAGGCCATAGGTCGTAACTGTTGTTTCCTTTCACCTTGCCAAGAGATAAAGCTGTCCCGGAATTCAAGCACCAGTTTTTCATTAAAAACATAATTTTTGTCAGTTGTTGGAGGAAGAAAATCAAAGAAAATGTTCACATTGGGTTTGTTTAAGCCTGAGTTTGATTGCCATTGCCAGGAAATGGTATCCCCAGCTTGACTTTAAATGTCAAAAGTCTTCAGATTCAATCTACGTGCACCTTGAGTTGATTTGAATTACTCTGAAAGGCAAAATCCTGTGAGCAGTTTTGGAGCAAAACTAAAGAGCAAAATAATGTGGCTAAAGAAACCGCTGAATGTAACTTTTCTCATATTAGATTTCAGTCTTCAGACATTCAGCTGAAGCAGCTCTCTTTTGACAGGAGTAAGAAGTGAGAGACAAGGAAGTGGCAATATGATACGCTGACTCTCCAGCCCAGTAATTCCAGATGACGGCATCCCTCGGGGGGTTTGCCCTGCCTTCTGAGAGTCACTTTCAAATTTGGCTTTGTGTCACTCTGGACCTTCAGGGTTGCAACACTAACCGGCCACAAATGGTGGCATTGAGAGCACTGAGAACAAGGTCGTGTTTGACTCTGCTTTGACTCAACAATGCATAGGCTAACTTGCTCCATGTCATAAACATAGGCAGGATGCATTTCAGTTAACCCCTTTTAACAAGATGCACAACATCTGAGATGCTCTTTTCCCGTTTAAGCACAAGAGGAAATCAGAATCAATTGCTCAAATGGGACCCCAACCCATTGCTAACTCATGCTGGAATGGGCCGAGCCAGCAGTAAACTGAGCACAGTGCATCATCGCTGGAACCTGTGTTTTGCCTTTTGTATATTCACAAAAGAGAATAACTGTCAATATTTCATCTAGTCTTTTGACCATAGTAATCTCAACCTTGTCGACTTCCAATAACCTCATAAAGAGGACCTTTTAGTCACATTTTCACCACACCCAGAAAGAAAGGAATCCATAGAGTTTATTGTTCGCTTGAAGTGGTCTTGAACAGTGGTCTCTTGTTTGCCGGCTGTCTCACCCAGGAGCCACGCCAGCGCCAACCCCTCTAGCTCCTAATCAGGAAATCAGCTCACATGTAGTCGGAACGTGATATGACATATATTATTCAAATGTTTCTGTATGAAATATACAAAACTATCATTTTTGTTAGTTTATTATAACACTACCATATTTGACAGGGCCTGCTGTATGGGTCCCTCTCAGTGTGCTCGGTTTTAACCACGGTCAAATCCATATTGAGCCTTTCAGGCCTCTCACAATGTGTCCATTAAAGCTAGTCCGCTTGGTACCCATATAGTCCATATTTAACTTCAATCGCATGCTGGTAATAAACAGCACCGTAACATAAGATAAAACTGACAGTTAACTTTGTTGTCTGAACTATTATTGGTATGTCTTCCACTAAACGCCGGCTTTTAAACCTGCACAAATGTTAAGTCCACTCTCCTTAAACTCTTTTAGCTCTGTGTCAGTTTCCTGCTAAATGCTGTGATGCTATGAGCATTATATAACACGTCTTTGCTCTAGATATAGCAGTAGCAGAGGCTATATTATAAATATTACACATTATAGTAACACCTTTATATCGCAGGTCTAAGTATGGCATTACAGTATCTTAAATACATGTAAATTATTTTGTGTAGGAGTACAAAGTCAAATAATGTAGTGTTAACTCACTCCTCCATACAGTCATGGGATATGCTGCTGTTTTACCATTTGCAGTCAGTAAATCAGATAACAGTGGGAATGACTTCACTGGATCTGATACACTGCTAGACTGTGCAAACTGGACCTTTACAGTAAGACAGTGTGTATTTGTACACACAAGACTATCAAATACAAACTGGATCAGGGTCTGTTTTCATTGTGTAGGTCTGTGGATGTTGACACAGCAGATATTGTGGTTTGTGGTTTGTAATGGCACATAGATAAACATCATAAATGCCCTTTATAAATATTCACATGTTCATATAAATGTTCACGTTCACATTTGCAATAATTGTTTGATGTATCACAAGTACTGTAGTTGGGTATTCCATACAACCTACGCATACACCAAATATGTATGTGTGTCTGTGTACACATACATACAATAGAGTATAATAGAGTGTGAAATGTTTTGTAGTTGAGACCCATTTTGTGATTTACAACATGCTATGATGATGTGCAACACAGCCTGGAGGACCTCAGGGAAAATAATGAGACACTCAGATGTAGAAACAGATGGGATATCCCTTCTCTCTCTCTCTCTCTCTCTCTCTCTCTCTCTCTCTCACACACACACACACACACGCACATACACACATACTTCCCCAAGATGCAGCTCTAATCCCTTAAAGATCATGAACTCATGATTTCCCTCCCCACAGGCCGACCGCAGCCGGACCTTCGTCTCCCGTCTAATTGTAAGCATATGTGACACTCAGAGGCTGAAGCCCAGTGCTAGGTAAAATATGATCTGTTCCTAATCATACAGCAATCTCCACGCAGCAGTGGAAGACCAAATATCCTATTGTTTATGTAATTTGCATGTTTCTATGTGGGAAGGGCCAAAAGAGAAATGCAGACATTTTTTTGAAAAATATATTCAACTAGTTCAAGGGAATGAAAGAAAATGAAATGGGGGAAATAAGACCATCAGAATTTGTGCATTTATTGTCCAATTTCAGATGATGGTATTCATTGAGATGATGATCAAGAAGTGTGTGTGTGTGTGTGTGTGTGTGTGTGCCCATGATGCATTATTATGCATTGCATTGCTTTTCCTGGCAATACTTGTCCCACTCAGCATCGTTGCTTGACATTTTTTGCCTTAACTTTAGGCATGAGGAGGCAAGTTTCATTTTACCTTAATGGCAACAGACAACAGCCTACTGTGCCACCAGGTGGCTAGTGCTTCTTGCATTAACCTCCTCATTCCTAAACCTAACCAACCCAATCAGAGAAAAAAGTGGGACTGGTCTTACCAAGAAAAGCAGCAGTCTCATCTATAGTAATATCCCCATGATTCTACCATGGTCATACATAATAGATGGTTTCAAAATAGAATTTTTTTTTTTAAATGTATATATATATATATATATATATATATATATATATATATATATATATATATATATATATATATATATACATATATCTGTGTGTGTATGTGTGTGTGAGAGATTGTGTCAGTCCTTGAGAGTTTAGGAGTCTGATGGCTTGGGGAAAGAAACTATTTTGGAGTGTGGTGGTGGTGGGCTATATGTTCCTCTACCTCCTACCAGACGGCAAGAGGGTAATGTGTGTGTGTGTGTGTGAGCGGTGTATGGTGACATCTACAATGTAGATTGCTTTGCGGATACACCGTGTGGTGTAAATGTCCATACTGTATCCAGCTGTCACTTGTCTTTGGCTAGCTATCAAGAAAAGTCAGGCATTCAATTTTAGCTTCGATCAGTCAGAGGGATTAATTGTGTCCAAGGAGGAAAGGATTTCCAATAATACATGCAAAGGCGCCTGTTTATGTTATAAATGTTTAGCAAACTTGGAAAATTATCTAATTGGAAAGGGGTCTGGGGGTTTTCTCCCAGAAAAAACATAATTTCAGACAAAAATGTGTATTTTTACACCACCAAATGACGTGGATTAAATGGATCAAGAAACAGCCACTTGCACTAGTCTAGATCAGTTACCATAAGGGTGCCACAAAAACAAAGAATATATCAGGAACATTACGCAGCTCAAGTGGTAGGTTGCAGGCTGCTAATCCGTTCAAGGTTGAACAAGGACAAACAATCTGAGTGATGGCACATTACAATTTGATTGGATGATTAAACCTAGTGAATCAGTGTTTAAAACCTTAACTTATATTATCTAAAATCAAGGACAATTTAAGACACAATTCAGAGGATGACGTTTGAAACACTTTTCTATGTTGAGTTTTTGTTCTTATATATAATAAAAGTGAGGAAAAAAAGGGTTTGTGTCCATTGAAACACTTTAGGGCTTTGAAACAAACAGTAAATGCTGAACTCAGATTGAAACAGCACTAAAAATAGTCAAATAATGTAAATATAGGAAAGTAATACCTCGGTAACCCTAATTGAATAATATCAATTGGTCTAGAGTCTGTGAATAAATGGACAGGAAAAATTAATCTAGTTATCATCAGTGTTAACTTTTTCAACAGGCTAACAACAATGAGCAGTTTTTAAAACTAATTCAGTGTTCATGTTGTTTCCCATCTCTATTGCCATTGCTATACATATATGCTATACTTACAAGAAGTGTGTCAACATGCTAACATTCACTAATCAACAACAAACCCAAAGAGCAGCTGAGACTGTTAGTTTAGCGGTTTTGCAGGTAATAAACCGAATTTACAAATCAAGACAAAAAACAGTTTGACCTGATGATGATGCCAGGTGAAAAGCGAAGGGATCTCCAATGTTATTACAGTTTTGAAGGGGGCGCGAAAGACCATCCATCCAGTTTTCTCAAGCTTAATGTTAGTTACCTCAATGCTGCACATGAGCCTCTGGCAAAAAAATTGTGAAGATTAATTGTGCCATGTGCTTGCAGTTGCCTTTGCACTAGCTCTCAGTTTCATTAAAACAGAGCCGTAAGTCTGAAAACCACTCAGTATGTTATTTCTTCTTCAGTCTTTTGTTCTAGCTTTCTCTTTCTAGGTCAGTTTGATGTTTCCTCAGGGTGATAGTGTGTAAATAGGAGCACTTGTCTGTTTTGATATTGACCTGAAGTCCTGTGGGAGCTTCTCTCTCTCTGTTCTTTACTGAGATCCCAGGTGACTCAATCATTTCTCTCCTCACTGGTGCTGCAGGGGTTGTTCTTGTTGTTCAAATGGAGATGGAGAAGATGCTGCATGTGACTTGGCCCAGAAGAGTTGATTCAGACTTACCCCACAGCATTGCTGTATGTTGAAAGAGACCACCCTGCTGCTTTGGATTCTTCTCATGTAGCCACAACTCCATTTCGAACAACCAGAGAAACGTAAAAGGTGCCACGGAGACTGAGTGATGGAGAGCTTTTGTCTCATTGAGGTGCTTGCCTTTGGTTTAGCAAGGTCATGTTACTGAACAGGGCCGCATTGTTAACGATGCATGAAGGGTTGTGGATTTGAATTGAATTTTCAGATTTAAAATATATGTTCATGGAAGGCTCATACAGACATAGTTTAATGATGGGAGGGCATTTGAGGCTCATCAACAAAAAAGACTCATCAAACTGATGAAGAGGCTGTGTCATGGCCACAGTGGACTGCAACGATGCTCATTGCTAGCTACTACTGTGGAGACTACTGTTAGCAAACTAACAAACTAACCTTAACACACCAACGAACCATGATAGTCATTTCCAATAGGTGTCCAAGCTAGCTAACTGCTACCAAGTAGCTAATCAGATAATGAATTAGTACAGTTTTTCAACATGAATTTGTACATTAAATGGTCATGTTATATGGCTGTTGCATTCACTTGCACTTTCCAAAACTTGCACAACTTGCTGATGAAGACCGCGAGATACTGTTTAAAGAAAAGATTAGAAATTGGAGGTCGCATGTCTCTTCCCATGTAGTTGCATGTCTCTTCTTTATGTAGATTTCAAGGTCTCTGAAGTGGAAAAAGACAACTTCACAACTTTACCCCATAGAGTTTTCAGGTGTTATTATTGTTAAAACCACTTCCAGGTTTCAGAAAACAACAGCCTGGCTACTGTCCAAAGCAAGAAACAACCATAAGAATCCCAACTGGAACTAAAAACTTTGGTCTCAGTATGATTAGAAAAAGCACATCAGGTTAAGTTGGCAGGCTTTGTTACTTGACTGATCTAGTAAAGACTACTAACATAGCGTAGTGTTTAAAACCAATCAAAAGTCTAGGTTAACTGGAGTCAGACCTTTCATGGTAAGTTAATTTTTTTCTCAACCTCCTCCCTGGAACACCTTTCAGGTCTCCAGCCTGCCCATTTGGTTAAAATATGGAAAGCTTATTTACATTTCTCCATCCTGCGCAAAAGCGCTGCAGAGGCAAGGCAGTAGAGAGGATTCTAGCTGTCTCTGTCCCTGTCCTCATTAGTGCAGAACTGGTCTGTTTCCTCCCTCTCTGCCTCCCTCCCTCTCTCTCTTTCTCTCTCTCACTCTCTCTCTCTCTCTTTCTCTTTCTCTCACTCTCTCTCTCTCTCACACACACACACACACACACACACACACACAGAGAGAGAGAGAGAGAGAGAGCAATCTCCAGCTCTAAACAGGCTGACAGTTTGAAGATAGGCCCACTGTGCCGAGCAGAGCAGAGGGCTGTGAGATGAGAAAGCCCCTGAGTAAAGGAGAATGCAGGCGAATGCTTGTAATTGGGCCCTGAGTATCAGCTGCCAAATATCTCCTGTTATTTCTCTGCGTTCTCTCTCTTTTTTTTTTTTTGCTATTACTATGCTAATACTATGGCATCCGTGCATGCAAATGAGATGGGGCACACTTGACAGAGTTCCTGCCCTCAGCTGGTTTCTGTCACAAGGAAAGCAATGATCACTTTTCTCCCCCGACACAGAAACACATGTACAATACAGTTTACCTTTACCAGGTGTTCTCACTACCACCATTATATGCAGCTCGGTCAGGAACAAATATTGTGCAGCCTAAACCTACAGTATTATTCCATCTTTGTGACACTATGACATCCAACCATTTCTCTGTGATGTGTGCAGAGATCATGCTGCTTAATGCTGAGACATGAAAAAATACTGGAATATTTTGATATTAGGCATATCTAGATATTTATTTATTTTTTAGTTTGAGAATATTGATGCATTCAAGTTAATCTGTAATCACCTCCTACAATAAGTTGTCTTAAAACAGTTTTATAGTAAGGAGCTGTCAAATTCTTTTATCACGTTCACATTTTCCTCGAGGTTTGATTTTCATCTCTCATGTAGTTATCCGGACAAGAGGGTGGAGCTGGGGAGGATATCTGATTGGATCTGACTGTGAATCTGAGGATACACTGTGGTAGCAACTCACAAAGTAACCACACTTACCATACTTTCATGTCTGTTTTACCCTAAATGGGAGCATAATTTACAAAATGAATATCATGCTGTATTGAAGAAGACACTAAATTCATTAGGCAACTGTTTACTGAGGTGATAAAATAAAGTGAGTGGTAGGCTCATATTCTCATAAGCATACAGTCAGGCTTCTTTTTGAAACTATTTGCCCCCTGTTGGTAATTAGAAAAAAAAATGCAGGTTTAAGGCAGTCCCACACCGACTTCAGTTTTCAGACCAGTAAGGTCCGTCCACGTACCAAAGGTACCACCAACCTGGTCTCATCATATACTGCATTAGAACTTCTTACCAGCATGTGGATCAACCGTACAGACTTTAGCCCTAATTTCAACTTAGAGTTGAGCCACTAAACAGTTAACATGCATCTTTGATTTCTTTCATTTGATCCAGGCCAAACCAAACTGTGATACATTGTTGTCTTTTACTTCAAGTCTGTTTCCCTGTTCTCACAACTTTTTACAAATAGTAAACCAAGTGATCAAGTGCAACTCACTTCTATTCAGACAGCCATGTTGCACATGTATGAAAGTGATCAGTTGCTCGGAGTCATTGTTAGCTGCAGAGCTGCGCACTGTTAATATGGCCACCAGGGTGCTTTGTCACAAAAGCCCTTTGTTGCTCTTCCTTATGTTTCAGCGAACTATAATGGCTCTTTGAAAACAGGAGAGCAGTTTCTGATCCTGTCTCTGGTGTTCCAGTGTATCCGTATACATCCTGAGGATGAACTAGCAGTGTCTCCCACCTCTTGTTGTATGAGGTGGGGCCGGCTGTTGTCTGAAGCACTCTTGTCTTAAGTAAATTATGACATGATGTGTTGACAGATGAAACAAAAGTAAAGAGAAATTCCCATGGTGTAGGATGCCTGGCCTCTAGGCTGAACACTCTACACGCTGTGTGTTCCCATACAGACGTGCCAGAGATAATTGCAAGTTAGAAAAGTTAGGATTACTTTAATGAATGTAAAAGCTGTTTACTTTGGCTCAGTTTAGCAGCTCATCCCATCTGTAATTTGCCCTTATAAATACATGCTGTACATGTTCAGTGTTGTGACTGGAAGTTATTGACAATTACAGACACAAATGGATACATTTCATTCAGTATTTTTTATTGATTTCTTAATAAAAATATTTTGCTCTTTCGTCTTCATATTGATTACAAATGAAAACAGTTTGTAATCTGAAAATATTTTCTGAATTTTTATTTATTACTTCTGTAAACTTAATGTTGGACAAACAGTCATTTGAAGACATTACCTCGGGGCTTCAGAATCTGATGGGCATTATTTTACAGTATTTTTTTTTTCTTCAACTTTTCACTGACCAAACTTTAAAACAATGATCAAAATCCAGTAGAATAATCAAGTAAATAAAACAGCCAGACTGGGTTGTGTTACTTATTTACATAGTGCCATACATTACTTGTTAGTTGTGTTTTAATTATTTTTTAAAGTCCAGTTCCCCTACAACGATTGAAAAGTACACTGTATCAATTCATTGTCAGCTGCAAAACACTGAATATCTTGAAAACACACAATGATGCAGTTATGCTCAGGACACACATGTAAACAATGTGTGTCTAGAGGCATCCTGACAGCTCCTATGTGCCTCATGTACTAAGGCTTAGTCTTTAGCAGGGGCCTGGGTTCATTCCAGCATGAGACCCTTTGCCAAAAAAGCTCCAAAACAGTCTTGAAACAGTCTTAAAAGTATATATTTGCTGTTATTGGCTTGTAAGCCACACTTAACAGCAGAAATACACTTTAGTTTGTCAGCTCAAATGTTGTGCAACAGTGAATGAAGACGTGTTTAGGTGATAAGAGAAAGAAATGCAGAGCATGTGAGACTGAAACAGACTTAAAAAAAATATATTTCTATAGAGATTTTGAAATACCACAGTGGAGGGTGACAATGAAAAATGAAAGGTAGCTCTTTTAGGATCAATGATACATTGCTGGAAGCAGATCAGTGATCAGCAATGAAAATGTTGTTCCTTATCCTCAATCCTTGTCTGTGTTGTGTTTAGATGCTCTGTTAGCTGATAGCTCACATAGTCAAACACACTGCAGGACTCTGCTGCTCATGGCTGCTACTGCTAACAGCTAACAATTAACAGCTAAAAGCAAAGAGCCAACAGCTAACTAGCTCTTGTCTTGTTGATTTTTAGTATAGATTTCCATGTTTCCGGTGTAACCAGTGAAATATATTCGTGAGGTCCTACCAGTGAGCTGTTTGTGACTTAAGAGACAGATGGGCTCGTACCACAGTAACATTTCAGACCTAAATAATCATCATTTCTTAAAGTGAAAAACCTACCATATACAAATTTATTCACATCTACAAAATATCAGATCTATAACCAAATAATGACAACATTTCTCAGTTTTGTTTAGACATCATTAACCATTTTCTTGGTTGATTCATAACTACTGCAAAGGTTTTGTGACTATGGATACACTGCAGAGGACCAGAAATGACAGTGAAATGAAAGCAAATCCATGTACGTATGTCCATGTTTTCATCCCAGTCATACAAAGGATGTTTTTACAGTTGAATAAGAGCAGAGAATGCAGTGGGTTGGGGGAAACAGCTCTGATATCTGGCTCATTTGAAGTGTTGATAGGCGACCAGCCACAAAAAGCAGAGTTAATAAGCAATTTAGAGCTTTAAACCCAGTCCATGATGAAAGTTTAATGATATCAACACAAATTCGCTGTCACATAATCTCCCCTTTTAATCATTTCCCACTGTCAGCACAGGGGCTAACAGAAAAACAAGCCTAATCCACCTGATTGACATCTCCCACTAAATTGGCTGGGAGAAGGACTGAAAAATATGTCAGGCAATTAATTAAGTATTTTTTTTCTTTCTTTCAAGTTTTTGTCTGGAATGTAGAGTGGCGTAGCCGGAGTCAGAACACATGGAGGCAGTGTTATTACTGAGGTCAGTCACTGGTCACTTGTGTAATCGGATAATATGTGCCTGTAAACTGTAGCTACAAAGGAGCAGAATTCGCATCAACCCTGAGTGATGTAAAACCCTCGGAGTTGCCGGACAAGCAGACACACGCACACATCAGGATCGAATCCAGCATGGATTCAGGACAGGTGTGACTGATTTAACACAGTATGTAACTTCCGCCCCTGGGGTTTCTCAATTAAAAACAAAAGACGTAAGTAGTGTGGGATCAAGGCCGTTGTTGTTTTCATTGCTAAACAACCACCACCGCTGATAAAAACCTGACGTGACTCAGGCAGAAATGTTCACAGATGAGGTAATGTTTTAAAATTTTATTCACGTTGTACTTAATCACATTCAGCTACTTCCTTCCTCACTCTCTGACTTTCACCTGGAAGTTAGGCCGCATAGAATTCAAATTCACTGATGTCACTGTTCACTGTCTTATTACTGCTTTAACGGTATTGAATTGTCCAGTTTTTCATACTTGCATACTTACCCGCATTACTAACATTAAAATGTCACGAGCTGCTACTGCATTAAACATGTATTAGACTTGTGACATATGGTCCAAAGTGTAAATAAACTCTTTATTGGTTTGATCCAAAATTCATTCTAATGTGCAACTTCAGACCTCCAGAAGTGCATAATTGCACCAGTCACCAACAGACATCAGGGCATGTTTTTCATGTGGGTAAGTTACACAGATCAGAGTTTTGATTATTTGACAGTTATTTGACAGAGTCTGGATTTTCTGGTTCTTTGAAGCTGCATAAAATTCAAATTGAACTGTTGTCATAGCAACAAGTCCTGAGGTCTAAACCAGCAAAAGTGCATCTTATTAACAGTTAGCAGGATCATGGCAAATGGACTGCATTTATGTAATACTTTTTACACTGGTGGAAGAAGCTACCATACAAAGTATCACCTGCTCACCTGGAGCAGTAAACATTCACACAAACACTGATGGAAAGTGGGGTATCTTTCCTTCTGATTGGTGGTTGGCAGCTCTACCTCCTGAGCTGCAGCCACCCAACCAATAGGGTGAAAATCATGATATAAATTGCTGTTTATGGTTCTTTTTTTTTTTTTAAAAAAATCTCTTTAAATATGCAGGATCCTTAATTATTAATTATTTTTATAACCAATCTTGGCAGACAGAGTGGTCAATTAAAAGATCCTAGTGCCATTTTTTATATTAATAATAATAATAATAATAATAATAATAATAATTATAATTATGCAATACATGAGGTGTTTGTTTTGGCCCAAGGTCGCACCATTGCGTTTCAGTTTTGGCCCTTCAAGGGAAAATGTTTGGACACGCCTTTAACTGCAGAACTCACTTTGCTAAAAATTGTTGGTGCAATTACAGCTGCTTTTTAAGAGAGTAAGGTCTCATTTTCATAGCAGGCTTATAATTATCACACAAAGTTCCCCTCCAGACATGTTTAAAGTATGTAAAATACTCTGCTATGACTAATATTATGTTTTTGCCAAATAAAAACTAAAATTACAAAAACACTGAAAAGCATTGGAAGCTCATTTACTCTGAAATATTCTGCATCTATGAATCACAGGCTTTGCACCCCACCCATCACCACTGCTTGCACCAGGTTGACCAGTGAAAGAGCAGTGTCAGTGAAGATGGCTAGTGTTCAAGGAAACATGGAGATATTCAGCCATAATGTTACATGTCTGAGATTCAGTCAGAACTGGCCTCAAATGAAGAGTCACCAATATCGGTGACAGGTAGAGGTATCAGAATGGAAAGTGTAGTTAGCATCATGTGTTTATGTTGTCGGCTTGTTAGCTTGTAGCTGACCATAGAGAGTGGTTGGTGGTTGTGAAACATACCATAATATCTGCTAAGATGTTGCAATGTGTTGGCAGTAGTGTTTGCACATTAGACGACTGGCTTTTGAATTGAATATACCAAATCTAGCTTACAATTGAATCGCAGGTGCACAGACATCTACCCCTTCAGTAAAAGGAAGTGAAAACACTTCAGTAGTGACAAACTTTGGACAGACACAAGTCAGTATAGTCCTGGTCTGACAGTTTACAGGACATAAACATAAGTTGTTCTAATATGTAATTTGTTTAACAGTGATCAAAGTGTGGGAACAGGAAGCACTGTTGAGTACAGTGGAGAAGAAAACAACAGCAGTGATGACACAGGAACACATAAAATGAGACGTTTATCCATGAATGTGTCATGCTAAGATAAGATAACATAATCCTTTGCTGATCCCCTAGAGGTGTTGCTGACGGGGCTAGGGTGCTTTCCAACACACCTACTTCATGTAATTGCTTTCATATGATTAGCTCTCAGCCAGTCACATAAATGCTAAATATGGTTTCAACTCTCATGTTGCTTTTATTTCAAAATTAGAGCAGACTGTTATTCAGCATAACGTCATCCAAGATTAACAAATCAGTCCTTGAACTGCATTCAATGATGCAAATTAGCTGGATGATAGTAAACAGGATCATTTTAGCCTGGTGACGTCATGCTAGCCCGAAATAGTTAAACCACATTTGAAGAACATGCGGAGCCCAGGAGTCTCAAACTCTTTTTTTTTTTTTTTTTTTTTAGGGGATTGGTTCTCCTAAACCACAATCCATGTCTCTTATTAGTAATAAACCAAGCTCACAACCCAGCCTATTTACTGCACAACCTGTTCGCAATACAGTTTACACATTTTACTGTTACTGTTACTACAGCAGTTATATCTGATTGTATATTATGTTACACAGTGATATGACTATGACATGACAGTTTCAATGGAAGTGGACAATTTGGTGACTTATCTAAAAAAACAAAGTTGTACTCTTAGAGACTAAAATCTCCGCTAAACATGTAGATCAATGTACAGCTCAGAAGAAAGACCAAGAAGAGCTGTGCAGCCTTAGAATTTCTTTTCCCTGGGCATCTGTGAGAGAACGACTTGTCCAAGGGCCCTCGGGTGATTCTGAGAACCCTGCTGTATGAAACAGTTAGATTGAAACAACCTTAAACAACACGTAGCCAAGTCTGTACTATTTTTAGGAGGGTGCAGTCTTGTAAAACATTTCTGCTTTGTTGTACTACATCAGTAAAATAACATGCAGTCTGCACCTGTGCAGTATTTGTATTGCATACAACTCAGGCTTAAATTCTTATGCTGAGTAAATGTTATCTATACACAGTAACGTTATCGATCGAAGATCAACACAACACAAAGGCTCAGTCTGTGTGTTGAGTACGACTGATAACTCCTTTCCACATTCTTTACTCACCTGCTGCTGCATTAAGATTTAAAATAATAAAAAAAAAGGTATGACTCAGAAATGCTTGTAACCAGGTGTTAAAGTCCCATCTTTACTGTTTGGTTCCGTTGCACACAGTAGATGGACACAGAAGATGCAGTGGATGCTAATGCCGGGTATTGTTATGAGGAATTCCCTTTTGGCCTGTAGTGCCTAAGCTGATTTTATTAAAGCAACACTGCCACCCAGTGGTCTGTAGGCATAGAGTGCTCATCATGACACTCTACAAGCGCCTAGCCTTCAGGAAATAGCTCCACAGTCACTAGATGTACCGTTGACGAGTTGCATTTGTGTGTTTTCTGCGCTGTGTGGTATTGTCTGTGTGATTATAGACTGCCACAGTGTGAAGGGTGTTTGTTTCAGCCGTTTACTTTCTGACTAAAGCTTCATCCTCATGCTGGATTTGTGAGAGGACAAAGCTGGCCAGAGTCCAGAGCATAAGAGTACAGTACTCAAGTACTGGAACCAAGTGACACTTATTTCTACCTTGCCTGCTAGTTTTGGTGATTAAAAACACATTGTAACCTCCAAAACAACACATCAAGAAATTAAAAGAGAGTGCTGCATTACAAAAATGGAAAAATAAATTTGAAAAACTCAACAGCAATGTCTCTTTTCAGACAGAGCAGTTTCACGTTGGAACTATTATGCCATTACTGTTTATTTCATGCTGCACAATAATTCAGTGTAGTTTTGTAGCAAGAAAATTGTTCATGCTTATGTGTTATTTTATACTGAGAATATTAACAGAAATAAATGTATGTTGAGTCTGTGACTTGAATGTCCTGAACTAAACCAAGCAAACCAAAGCGGAGGCACTGCCATAAGATCTGTGATGCCTGAATGATGTAATGTTGCGCTGTGACTCACGATGGACGAGCCATCCATGATGCAACATGAAGTCCTCTTCAAAGTAAAGCGTGATCTGTGGCTGATGAGGTGAAAAGGAGGCTGTGCTTCATTTATGGACTTCCCCTTTGAAAGAGTGCAGCTCAGTTTGGTCAAAGAGAGGATAGCATCAGGGTGGGTATCGGGATTCACAAAGATTCGGACTCCACATTCTGCCAAATAATGAAATGCTTTGATGTTTAATGTCTCCTTGATACTCTGATTCTACTTTTGCTAATAATCTGCTTTGATGACAAGCACAAATAACAGACTGCACAGCATCTGGCACCAATTTCAGAATTCAGTACTGATGTTCAGCACGTATTTAAAAACTTCTGCTGTGACATTATAATTTTAGTAAAGGCAATGATAGCAGTGACTTTATTTTATTAACATAAAGACGACATATTTTCTCAAGCTGGAGCGAAGACATCATCTCCTGTATGTGTCTCTTAAAAGATGGGCACTTGTTCGATTTTCATTTCATGAGATTTAGTCTGCATGCAGTCTTTTGCAAATTTCGGGTGGTGTTGCTCTAAAGATAATAATGAGTGGGTTCTGTTCAACAGGTGTATTACATAGGACTGACCAGGACCAGGACATGTGGCCTAATGAAACCAGATTACCACATCAAGGACAGGTGAGGTTAACAGATGGACATATTTTAGCTACTTTGACTAATATGTATTAACTGATCAGTATTCACTGACATACAGTAAATGGAACATAACAGTGTAGAATTACCAAACCAGATTCACATTACTGGTAAAAGTACAGATAACAATAACAACAATCCATATACTTTGTGTCATCGATTTAGCATGTTTGCATGCATTTACTAATAGTCACTACACCCAAACTCCAGATGAGGCTGATGGCAATGTCAGTTTTCAGGTTTTTCATCATAAATCATGCCATAGGCCATGCCATCTTGCACCAGTGACATCATTTGGAGCCAGAGTCTGCGCAGTAGTGATAGGAGAGTGGAGCAGCAATGCGGAGTTCCCACCCATACACCCATGTGACTCATACTAACCAATTAATGATCCACCTAAGCTTAATACATGTGTGGGCTTTAGTGGTATAATACATTTTTTCTAATGAAAGGGGCTTAACAACAGCATAAATGACACTGTGGTAATGAGCTATAGCTTTTAAACTGATGTCAACCTTAATTAAAGATTAAAGTTAAAGTGACATATTTTGTCATTGGAGGGAACTCACTCCAACGAAATTTGTTCTCTGCATTTAACCCACCCAAGTGACGTGCACACACACACAGCAAACCCGGGGCAGTGGGCGCGTGACCGCGTGCAGCGCCCGGGGAGCAGTGGGGGTTAGGTACCTTGCTCAAGGGTACCTCAGCCATGGACACCGGGACGGGGAATCGAACCAGCGATCCACCGGTTACGGGTCCGACACCCTAACCGCTGATCCACGACTGCCCTCAAACTGCAATATAGGCCTCTGGGCACAGATTCTGGTTGTTGCCTGGGGTTTTATTTTATTTATCTTAATTTTGATTTATTTTTTGAAAGTAAGCGATGTGAGCAGGGTTGACAGCTATATGTACATGCAGAAACACTACAGTGATATTATTATGGCAGCTGATCACCAATGAAACTTAAACTGAGATGATGTTGAACCTTCACAGCCACATAATAAAAGCCAGAATCATCATATCACAACTAATATTACAAAACACACAAAAACACATATGTATGTCAAGCCAGGCATATTATTCAAAATAATTTGACACTTTACTTAGTAACATATAAATCACCACATGTTGGTTTGGTAACTTTTTCCCCTGGAAAGCAGTCACACTTGAGGATAGTATTAAAAATCTGATGCTGTTTTATTAAATCCGATGATTGATTAATCAGTCAAACAGTGTTGTGTGTAAATACTATCATTATACTGCTGTATTTTTGTGGAGAGATTTAGTTTGTGTGTCCCATGTTTCAGAAGCTTCCCAGCACAGACCAAAGGGATTCCTGCCATCCAACAGCACCAGCACCTAAATAACACCACCGCACTGACAGTAAATCAAAGACAAGCCAAGCCAACACTGGTGCAACTGTGGTTCTGCTGTGTGGCTGCCGAGCTGCCTCGTCTTACTCTTCATTATGGAGTTAGTGATGGATGTTGAGGCCATCTATCGACAGACAACCCAAGCTATTTCCAGACAGAGGAGATTAGCAGGATTAACCTAGTCCAGGGTGAGAAAACCATTCACCTTCCACACCAGCTCTGTGAACTCTGTCGCTTGCTGTTGTTGACAGAGTCGTTCTGCTTTCAAATCCATTAGAATCCCTCAAAGCCGCCACTGAAATGTGTGTCTAAAACACTGCATCCGGGTAGAATTTGCTATTTGAAAGTTATTTTCCGGTTGTATTTTCCCAGTCTCAGTGGGAGTGAACAGTGCTTTCTAACAGGGGACTTGTTGACCTGTTTTGTTTCCTGTGAACACAAGCTGCTGGTCTGAATTGCATCCTTTTTAGGATTTGGTGGTTAGTGTATAGAGCATCGCAACATGCCATCCTTATGTGCTGCTAGCATCTGGGACCTATTTTCTTTGTTATGCATCTGGGTGTTAGGCCAAAATTTTAATCTCAGTCAGATTTCCGCCTCTCTTTGCATGCATGTGCAAGAAAAATAAATGTTCTGCAAAGCAGCTTCTGCAGCTTTGGCAAGACTAGTGTATCTGTACAATATAGCACCCCTTTCATCTTTTTAACTAAAGTATGTTAAAGATAAAAGCATCCTAATTAGTAGGAAAGTCATGTATGAACGCAAACAAAGGCCATGATAAATGTTCATTCATGAATAAAAATCAGTTTCTCAAATTCATTCTTGAATCTCATGACGTTCAAATTTCAGACAAAAGACAATAAACTAAACCACATATTTCAGGCAGATTGATCTCAAAGTAAAACACACTATACTCATGAGAAATCACTTTTCTTTACAGCTGATGTCTAGTGTGTTGTTTACACATAGATTTGACATTATTTAGTGCATGGGGCTAAGTTCACAAACAGAAACAAACACTGAGGGCCTATGATGATACCACACTGTGCTAATAAAACACAACATGAAGACTGCATGTTGTTTACTAGGTCTTCTTAAAAACATTAGAATGAGTTCAGAAGGAAGACCATAAATGTAGCGTGAGACTCTGGTTGTTATTGACGTTGCTGCTCTCCTGCTAACGTCACTCGAGACGGAGGTACAAAGCTTATCACATTTCCATATAAATACACCGCCGGAGCAAAAATGAGCCATTTGGATTTCAAAATAAGAGCACGACTTCCATATTTTGAAAATTGTAATAAACATTGCATCAATTGTTGCGCCTTATTAAGTGAATTTGTCGGCCTGTATAAAATATGAAGTGACAAGATGTGTCATACAAATTGCAAAATGTTTCACAATGTTTCACAACTCATAGACCGAGGGACATGAAGTACACCTTGGACTGGTCAGCAGTCAGTCACAGGGCTGACGCACAAAGACAGACAATCACACACACTCACACCTAGGGGCAATGTAGAGTAGACAGTTAACCTGATGTGCATATTCTAGGGATTGTAGGAGGAAGGTGGAGTGCTTGGAGAAAACCCAGGCTGGCACATGAGGAAGATGAGAGCAGTTATAATATTCATTGTGATTATCTAATTAACCTAATCACAGATATGTTGGTGCCAATAAATGACCAGACGGCAGTATAAACATGTCAAACATATACTACGTTTGAGGTCATTTTCTAAAACAGCATTGTTTTGTTTGTTTTTTGTTTTTTTTTTTGTTTTTTTTTACTAGCTTAAAATCAGCATGTTAAAGATATAATATGCAGGAACTTCCTGAAAAACAATGTATGAAAATACATCATACAAAAATAATCCCTCTCAGTCATCACTTATGACCCACTATCCTGTCTTCTGCCTGTATTTTTCTGTGTTTGAGACCTTTGAGCATATCGTTAATTCTGAAAAAGGACAGTTAATTGTTTAGTCTCATTTCAAATCATCAGATATCAGAGTTTTGGGTTGGTGGCTGTTTGACAACTCGGGACACTCAACAATCAACTATCTTCTTCCAGAACTGTCCAATGCTTCATTTATAAATGTTGAATTGGTGAATGTTATGCCTTTAACTATTTCATTGTGATCATATTATTGTGCTAATGCTATGCGGCCTCACAGAGTAGGTGGGTTGTAGAGTCAGCTCATTCATGTCATGTTCAGTACAATAATATTGTGAATGAAATCATTTGGTGTCATTGTGCTGGTATCATTATCACTTGATAGTATAGGCATTTACACTATCAATATAAATGAAATTGAATAGAACCACTTGCCAGTATACAGACAGCCCTACAAACTACAGGCCTTAGCATCTCACTTAAACAAGGTTGTAAAAAATATAAACTATACAAGACAGGATTTACTTCTTGCCTGCTTTAGCTAACTGAACCAATTACGCTTTGGACTGTCAGTGTTCCATGTGAAATACCGCAATGGCTTTATTTTGAAACCTTTGAGCGGAAATACTTGCGAGCTCAGCTTACTTGACGCCTCGCCTGCGCACTGAGTCTCCTTGCTGCCGCCGATAAAACGGTTCCGTGCAAGGCTTTCTCCTCCATCACTTCCTTCTTTTGAGCAATGTGTTGTCAGGCAGGGAGGTGTGAGGAGTGAGCTCTTCACTCCTTCATGCTGCTCAGAAGTCATGGCGGGGCGGACACCGAGGAGTAACCAGCGGCCGGAGCTCAGCAGGTCCACAACAGCGGCTCAGACGAGGACGGATCCACGTTACCTGCAGCACGGACACAACTATTACTGACGGAATACAATGGTGACGGCTTCTAAAGTTTTACGTACATCTTTGGCTCTTGTCAACTTTTCACTAAGTTGCATTTTCCTTATGTCGATGGGATCGTAGCGACGCAGAGTTTGTTCTGCTTTTCTTTTCTCCCAGTACGACTGTCCTGTAAAGCCATCTGCCTCGGGCGTAAATCTGGCGCTCTGTCCCGCAGTGGCTCATAGAGCGCCTCTTTAATATTTCAAAGCCGAGTCAGGGGAGGTTAACATGGGGGCAAAGCAGAGCAGCCCAACTGCTAATCCAGCTGCTAACGGACGGACCAGAGCCTACTCCGGCTCGGACCTGCCCTCCAGCACGTCCGGCAGCAACGGCAGTAATGTTAGCAGGACTACCGCCGGGGGTGTGAGGTACCACGCGTACAGTGCGTCCGGGGCGTCCGCAGGCGCGTCCAGCGCAAGCCATCACCTCGGAGCCAGGGCAAGGTCTGTGGGGGGTTCCGGAGGCTCCGGGACCTCCAGACCCCAATCCGGCATCAACATCCCGAACAGCAGCGGAGCCTACAGCTCCCAGGAGTCCGGCGGCAGCAGCCCGGAGGAAGCGGCGGACAGGGAGCGTTCAGGAGGAGGGCGCGAAGGTCCCCGGCTGTTGATAGGATCGCTGCCAGCACACCTTTCGCCTCATCTGTTCGGAGGTAAGAGGGCAGAGCCTCTGTGTTATGTTGACACAGCTCAGTGACTCGCTGAACTGAAGTGACACTAACGCTTGTTTGGCATTTGGTCAGGCCACACGTGGTCATTAAATGGGAGAATATAGAACAAGAGCAGGGCTGTGGGGGTCCTGACCCACGGGAGGTACGTTTGATCTGACATCAACTAAGATGTGTACATTTTTTAAATTAAATTAAATTTTACTTCCCTGAGTTTTCCGAGCTGCCTCTGCATTGGCCAGGAAATTACAAAGCCTGTTTTATTTATTGTCTTAAAATATAATCTAATTTAAATTTAAATTTAAACAAGGGAATTAGCCAGTAAGATTATCCATCGTTTGTTAGCTTTATGAAGTTGTGTATCCTGTGCCTTGAGGGGACTCAAAGGATCCCACATTCCGATGCTGGGGACCCACATTATACCCCCAGAGGTCCTGTGCCCCTTCCCCTGACAGGTCAAAGCTCCCTCCCTCCAGGTGGGAGGCCTCACCTGTCTGTGTCTGCAATGTTTAGGTGCGTAGTGTATGTCAGACAACGTCCACTTGACTGCCAGAACCCAAGTATTCCCTGCAGAACATTGCATTGCAAACAGATGATTAATGTTTTTCACCTCACCTGTCAGTGCCTTTAATGTTGTGGCTGATTGGTGTACTTCTCCATGCATTAGTTGGCTTTTAATCTCACTGTGTGTATAGTGACGATAAAGGCATTCTATTCCATTCATTAAATACAATACAGCCAGAAGTCTAAAAGGTTGTTTAATTGAAAAATACCTTAACAAGTTTAAGATTCTGACAGACTATTTTTTTGCCATTTGTTCACCTCAGTCCATACTCAAAAAGTACTGAGGTTCAGTGAACATACCCACAAGGAAGCAAATTAATGTTGATGTGACACTGATACTGGTACACTGATGCCAATCACTGGCCACTGAGTGAGTGTCCCCTGCTGGTTTTAATGGAATTCATGGGTGAGGACGATGACTCACATGTTCGAGTGGAGCCAAACATTGTTAAGATAAACTGTGTGAGCCTCTTCGTGAACATGTTCCTGTTGAATACATTGATCAAATGTGACAGCTGCAGTGACTGGAGTCTTCTGGAGACGGAACACCCAATTAGTCCAGGTTCTAAAACTGATCAATGACTCAATCAGATGCCTTGATGTCATTACATAGAATACAACAGCAGCCACAGGTCAGTCACAGCTCTCCTATTATGCCGAGGGTAAGACTGTTTTTAGGTGTCCAGTTCCACAGGTGAGCAGTACCTCAAGGGCACCTGAGATCCAATTTTTAAATGCAGAGATTTTTTTTTTCTGGCTGGTTGTTCTGTGCCTTATAGTTTCTTGTTAACCAGACTTAAATGCTGGAAAGTGTTTGCACACAGACAAATTATACATTATGAAAAGGATTTGAAGAAGACAATAGGCTTGTTTGAGATGAAATCTGCCTCGCTTGGAAAGTGAAAGAGAGTAGGTGGTTGCAGCCGGGGAAAGCGACAAAAAGCTGCAGCCAGGTTGGGCAGTTTCCAGCAGAATGAAGAGGAAGTCATACATTGACCAGAACCTGAGTGAATAAAACTTTATGATACCGACCTCTTCATCTTTTATTGAGTCACCAGCAATAATGTCCTAAATGGTGTTCTGTGTCATATTGTAATAAAATGTCAGATATTGAAATAAGGAAGTTCAAAGCATGTCAAAAGTCAAAATATCCTTACAATTACATGGAAGAAGGAACTCCAAGCACATAATTCCATCTTTGATTAGTCAGGCATTATTAGACAGGTAGAGATTAAAGGGACAGTTTACCCCAACATCAAAAATACACAGTTTTCCTCTTATCGGTGGTGCTATTCATCCGTCTAGAGTTTCCGAGTTATGGACATATCAGCAGCTCACACCAAAACAATCTGTATGGATGGATGATATACTGATACTGAAATCCATTCACACAGTTTGTTGTGTGTGACATTTCTGTATACGCTGAAGCAATCTCTAATGTGAGTTTTTGCTCTAAAATGACAAATCTGGGTAGTGTATATCTTATAGATCTTATATGTCATGTCTGGTACATTCTGAGGGATTTTGGCAGGATTTTTATACGTGTTGATATCATTATATGATGTGCTCTTGACTTGTGTAGCACTTCAACAGTGGGAATTTCATGTATGTATATTTTATACTGTACTAATGTTACTTAGACACAGGGGGCTTCTTTGCTTTTAACTCGTGTTGTGGGTCGTTTTGGGACACTCACAGTTCATTTCACACCACTACCATGAGTGCAACACTACTGTGGTACATACGAATTCCACACAGTATTTTCAGTACAGGCAGGTGTAATTTACATGCTAAACTATAAACAATTCTCGGCGTCACTGTAATAATGTTATGTCGTGAAATCTCATGTGTTGGCAGTTTTGCTCAAACATTGCAGAGCACACAGAACAGTAGCATGCTAAGCTAACTTAACCTGAAGCAAAGACGGTATGGTGCTAACACCTGACTGTAACATGCTCGTTCTGGTGCCCACTTCTAAACGCCAGCTACCCTCCTCCTGTCGGTCCAAAGTTCTTGTGTTAGCTGTGTAAAAACCTGCACTCCGATGCCAAGGTGGTGTGCGGTAACGCATTAAGAACTTCTCGCATATTGTTTTGTTGTAGTGCATTGAGGGCTTGAAAAAGCAGTGATAGGTAATTCATGTCAGTGTTGAAGCACGTGAGTGTATTTATTAAAGCAAACATGTATGCATGCACAGTACATACATGTGACAGGTTGTGTACACAGCTAGTTAATGTGAGTGTGAGTCAGCAAACAAGGTATAATAATTAACTCAACTTGTCAAGTTTCTTTCCTCTATAATGGAGCATAGAGGAATCAATACTACACACACACACTCATTTTTGTAGGCTGTGGTAGCAGGTGGTGTGGTGTTCTCTCTGTGTTGTGCTGATCTTAAGTTAACTCAACAGTTTGATGGAAATACAGCAAAGAAGCTGTGTAACATTCAACCTGACAACTAAATGGATGGTCAGCCTGTTCACTGAAGTGTGTGGAACACTGAGAGAGCATGAGAGAAATTTAAGTTTAAACTGCATCAAATCGATTCTACATAACAACGTGGTGCATGCCGTGACATGGCCTGTACTTCACTTTCTGTGTGTGTGTGTGTGTGTGAGGGAAGAAGGGAGGGACGGAGATAAACTGTGGTGTAGTAGTTGTCCAGTTAATTTAAGAGGTTTTTCTGTCTCTCTTAACACTACTGTAGTGGTGTCAAGGCCTAAAAGTTTCAAATGTTTATCTCTGAGTGTTGAGATATCTTTCCAAAACACATGCTAGGTGAACAGAATTTCATTTGTGGTGCTTACCATATTGATTAATGACATTCAAAGAAAATTTAATGGCAATATCTCTGTTACAGTTTCCCATTATTTTGGATAATCCAAAAACTTTGTTGTCAACAGTTTTAACTGGAACTGGTTTCTACAGGAAAAAGATATGTTGAACAACAATAAACAATGTCTACAAGTCAGGTATTTGTATTATAAACAAATATTAAAAGTGCAAATGAATCAGTATTGAAAGAGTGATAGATTACTTCAGATACATGAAATGGGTTATTATGTATATGTATACAGTATGCAAGATTAATAGCATACATTTAAATTCTATATATTATCTGTCTGCATATTTATATGAATAGCTCTATGCTAAAGACTGCCATTAAAGGGTCTGAGTTGATCTCTGGATGTCTTCAAATCCTTGAGTAAAATCTAATTATAGAACTAAAAAAAACTTTTGGAAAGGTTATGTCCTTCCTTTATATCCTGGACAAGCAGTGTGTGTGCGCAGAAAGATAATGTCATAGCCCACAGTCTGTAACCACTGCTCGGGTTATTTGTAAAATCTCCATCCCTGCTAGACTTTAAGCTCTAAGCTCATGATGGAAATGCATTCCTGTAATCATTGTGTGATTTGAATGGTTACAGCTTCCTATCGCAGAGGCTGATAACAGCTCAGCAGCCTGGTTTTAGCAAGTGGATGCAAGTTGTCAATTGTAGTAAACTTTTGATTTCGTGGATGTGCTTATAGTGAACAGAGCCCGGATGGGGAAATTGGGTTTGAGGACCCTAGTTGCTGTTTCTCTGCAAAAAGCAATTACAGTGGGTCAAAGGTTTAATAAATCAGTCTTCAGTGCTGTACGGAGCTGTAGATTCACCAGAGCGCATTCTCTTCATGTCTCTTTACAACAATAGCTACGCCAGCTGTAACATTCGTTTGTAATATGCATTTAATTAACAACAAACTGTTATCCACTCCATGCAGTACCTCCTACGCATTTGCATGACTGCCAAAAGCCATGGATGGGAGCACAGTGTGACAGTCAGTCACACCTCTGCATTGTTGTCTCTGATCATTCTGTGCTTTCTGTAAGTCAAGTGGCAACAGTACAGCATATCAGGCCACCTGACATAACGCTCCATTATCTAATAGGGACATTTTCACCATATTTGCTGAGTATATTCATATTCTAATGGTAATGCAACCTTTGAATTTCAAGACCCTACCACACTCCTTTCTTTAACAGCATGCTCAACATTTCATTTTTATCCTGTTATGGCTCCATGAACTGCAGAATTACCTGTGACATTCTGCCCTTTCCATTGGCATTCTCTGTGTTATGGAGTGGCACTGAGATGGTGAGGTAGTGAGCTGTGCATATCTCTTCTGAATGGCCACATTCGAAGGTGAAGTTAAAAGCCTGCCTTCATAGCCTCCTGCTGCATTCCACTCTTTTAAGAGCTTCTACGTGTCTTTGTAGTCGTGACCCAAGGAATGTTGTTCACGTGAAAAGTAAAAGATGTATTTGTATGAAAGATGAAATGATAGCGCTTGAGCCCTGCCTACATTCATACCTCCATACACCTGACCAATCACTGCCTGGAGTGGTTGTTATTATTGGATTGTTTATTTTGAAAAGAACATACAGTATACATGTATATGCCTTTCAGAACAGCAGCGCATACCTAGAGAACAGGAGCACACTACTAACAATTGTTATAAATCAGTGTTCATAAAATGAAGATTGCAGCAGTTACATGGAGGTAGTAGACCTTTAAACCTTTAGTCGTGTCACGTATCATATCCTCCTGAACTGAAACCAAAACTTCAATTGTGTACTGTTTCATTTCTTTGTCGTAATGCAAAGAAGACATTGAGGAACAGATCGTTCAAGGCATGTAAATGATTGCTACATTATTTTTCAAGCACTGAATCCTTAAGAAAACAGCATACAGCTTTTGTCTGTCCCATAACCACAGGTCAAACAGTACCATCTGTCTGTAACTCACCTTAGAGTGTTAGCTGTGACACAAAACCTTATCAATAAACACAAAGTTTGAGTCAGTCTAATCATTTGTGAAATGCACTATAAAGTGTTATTTTTGTTTTTGTTGTAATTAAGAATCTAAGAGACAAAATATGCCAGAAGCAATAAGAAGCTGTCTTGGTTACACTCAACACTTTTTAGCCTGTGCAAGATTTATTATGATTTGCCATAAATTATGTTGGATGAAGGTAATCATCATAATCATTATCATAATCAAGTGCCATATACAGTGGAGTAAATGCTGCGCTGCTTAGTTTTATTTTTCTCCATATGAACATTTATGATCTGACGCACACATTCGCCGACTTTTCTCACAGCGCTCTACCTGAAGCAAACCTTTTCAAAGGAGCAGAGCTGCCATAGTCACTGGCTGTTAGCAAGCATGTTAGCTGAATAGCTAGTTGAATAACTGTGGTACAGTTAAAACTGTAGAGAAGGTTACCACAGAAGTCTTCACACATGCAGTGACAAAAAGATTTAATTTCCTTTCTGTATAAACAAGTTTGGATTTCCCATTAAATCAAGCTGTGACTTAGCTGATGGAGGGTATTGTAGGCGCAACATTTGTAATTTCTTTTTTGTGTATTTTTTTCCTCCATCAGCAGCTGCATTATTTGATTCCTTTTGAGGCAAACCAGCAGGAGTGTGTTACTGCTCTGTGAGATTGTTCAAAGAAGCTGGCTGATAAAGTCCATCTGCAGAGCGACAATGGATTTGTTGCTCGCCTGTTTTCTGCATAAAGCTAAAGCCCGATTGGAGCCGTCAAAGAGGTTAGTGAGGAGTCAGAGCACTTTGTGACAGAATTACTGCTGCTATCATTATTCATGAACAAGGATGCAGTGATGCCTGCACACTCTCTCATATAGAGAACAGTAACATTGTCAAGGTCAGTGTGAAGTTTTGGGAGATCATGCATCACGGAGCTGAGCCTAGGCGGTGTTAGTGGCTGAGTGGTCAGTCCAGGTTAGCTGAAATCTATGTTGATGAGATAAGCCAGTGGCTACCTGACCTGCTCTCCTAATCTCTTCTCCTGAGTCTCCTCGTTGTGTGTCGGTGTTTCAGTGCATGGAAGTAGGAGCTGTGACGTCGCTTACGGGTTTTGTAGCTTGGATTCACTTCTTCCTTTGCAAGTTGGAGCATACTTTCTGACCTCCGCACACCCGGCCAATAGTTGCATAAAGTCAGCTTGATTGCACTGTTGTTCATTTTGATGCCCTCGCTTTGGATGTTGGGAATGTGTAGGAGAAGAGTGTTCAACAGTTAAGCTGGAGTATACTGACGGGCTGGGTTATGCCTCTATGGTGTCAGTTTGTGCGTCTTGTCCACCCATCCTTTATAGCTGTTTCCAAACGGTGAAAAGCAAACCATCATAAAAGGCATCCAAAGCTATTCGACCATCTGAAGGCTCATCTTTAGGCTTCACAGCTGCAGCTTCCCCTCAGTCTTTGTGAAACAGGCAGTGCTGGCAGCTTGGTTTCGTAGTGAGTACAGGTCACTTGACACAGCTAAAGTGATCACTTCTTCCATTTTGGACTCTCTCTGTTTCTTCACAGGTCAGTGCTGTTAAGGCTGTTTTCAGTTGGTCAGTGGCAAGTCACTATGAAAGCTCTGTGGACGGAAATCCACTAATTGAAATCCCAAAAGTTTACTCTTGGTCTGACCAAGACTTAAGTCATTAGAGAAGCCCAGGCTTTGCCTTCGCGGTCCTGCTTTCTGAACTGATTCTGCACCTTCTTGTCATGTGATTTAAAGTAGAGGAGAGGTTTGAGCAGCCAATAAGATCACTGGCTGAGAGCTGATCAAGTGCCGATCCCACGCTCCCTGCTCCACTCTGTCTGCCCCCTGCTGCAGGTTTGGCAAACTGCTTTGAGCCACATCATGCACGCACACTTTCAATTATTCTGATGCTTAAAGGTTCATTAACAGACTGATAGACAGATTTATTTGGTCGCTGTGCCAAGTATTTTGATGCCATATTCAATTAAAAGTGTGCGTCTCACATGTTTGTTTGGAGTTTCTGGGCTCCTGGTGATTTTTGAGTCCAAAATGAATCTTCTTTTAGTTTTGCATTGGTCCCTATAGCTGCTGAATGTTCCACTGTCTTCACCACTTACAATTCAATTTCAATTTATTTATTTAGATAGCACCTTATACAGTCAAAATTGTCTCTAGGTGCTTTACAGAGACCCAGAGCCTGAACCCCCGAACAAGCAGACAGTGGCAAGGAAAAACTCCCTTTTAACAGGAAGAAACCTTGAGCAGGACCCTGCTCACAAGGGAGAACCATCCTGCTGATAGTCGGCCGGGTGAAGAGGGGGAAGAAGAGGTAGACAGGACAGAGAGGATGAAAGAGAGAGAGAGAGAGAAACATACATGCAGTAAACATCATACATTACAAAGGACAAACATGACGGGTTGTTATAATTGAAATTCTGAAGACTATGTATTGTGTCTGTCTGCTGGGAGGTGCTGAGCTGGTAGTGTACAATGGGTTTAGAAGTGCTTTTTCACTGAAAACAGCCACCTGCTCTGGCTGGAAACGAGGTTCATGAGAGCAGTGACACTAAAATCAACAGTGGGGTGGCGAGACAGCAAAACAAAACAATGAGCTGAAAGATGGTTAAATGTTCCATAGAGCTGAGGGGAAGTGCAGAGTTAGGTGATAACTCTCGCTCTGACATGTCTTGTCATTACACATAGTCACTTGATGCATTGTTAACATGAAAAATACATATAAGTGCAGCTTTAACTGACTTTTGTTCTTAGTAGCTTGTACCGTAGCTTTCTGCTTCAGCTAACTAGCTGCATTTTCAAGTTCTCTTCCCAGACATCATCACCATGTCACACATTGTTTCTCATACATACAAATGTTGTGTCTGATACACTGCTGTGGTATATGCTGTACGTGAGACAGTCTGACTGTGAGAGTGAGGATGATGGGGTTTTTGAAAGTTCAGTGGTTTAGTGGTTCAGGAGTTCTGATTTATGATCCACTCAGCCTCTAACCATTTTTTGATTTTCGTAAAATCATCTGCTTTCAACTGTGTTCCATCCCTCCTGCTGACAAGACCAGACCTGCCACACACAGACACGCAGTCAAAGTAAAAACACCGTGGGTAGTGTATTTTCCATTCTAGCCTGTCTGGTGTGTGCAAGCATGTTCAGTTCCTGTTGTGGCAACATTCACACAGTCATGCCCCGTCCACATGAACGGCGAGAAGAGCCAGCCAGCAGGCACTTTGGTTTGTTTGCCAGCCCACTACATTCTTTTCAGCCCCCCCCCCACCCTCCTTGATGTTTATCTTAAGTGTTGTCCATCTGCCTACTCTCAGATGGCAGATGATTAACAGCACACACCACCTGGTGGAACCTTTGCTGTCACTTAATGCTGGTTTTTGTCTACATGTAGCTGACAGTGATGTCGGCTTCCCGACTATGTTGCTGTTTTCTCTCACTTGGCATTTCACACTCGAATACTCATAATTAGAGTCTGAACGGACATGGAATAATTAAAGTATCGGGGGTGGGATGTGGCTAGCATATGTGGCCAGAGCAGTGATGGTGAAATTTGGCAAGGAAAATAAAATTAAGCACTGAAGACATTCGAATTGAAACGTTCATATTTGAGAAGGTTTTATTGGTGAAGAAAAAAAATATTTGTCATTCAAACAAGTTCCGCTGAAAAATAAAACACAGAAAGAAGTTAAAAGTTAACTTTAATCCAGACCAGTTTTTTGTGAAAAAAAAAAGAAAACACACTTAGGGTTTGGGAGTTTAAGGTGAACTTGTGGAAATTGTATGCTTGGTGTGTAGTGTTACTCAAGAGGAGTGATGCCTGTCATTAATATGCAGATATGCATATCAGATTCTCTTTGCCCCTCCCCTCAAATCCATCCTCTCTATGCAAGTCATTGAAAATAATAAGAATAAAATCTGAAGATCGTCACTGAAAAACAGGATGCAAAAAATATACAAAATAAAAATCAAATCACATAACTAACAGAACTTGTTTCAATGCCAAATATATATTTTAATGTCAATACTACTATTCCATATACAAATGTTTCACTGCCAATGTTTTCTTTCTTAGTTCATGTTTTATCTTCAAATTTTATTTTCAGTACCAAAGCTCACTGTCACTGTTCTTGCTCACAGCCTGGCTTAGCTTAGCTTAAGACTGCGAGCAGAGGGAAAACGTTGAAAATATGCCAATCATCGCCTCTAAAAGGTTGTTGTAACCTCTTTGTGTAAAGTGTACACAAACAGATAGGTAAAAACTACAATTTGTGACTTTAGGCAGAGTTTCAAGCTGTAATTGTTTACAGTTAACCAGCCGGTCCAGCAGCATCTCCAGCTAAAGCACAGGATGCCGGGTGCTAAGCCTCCACTCTGGCCGCTACCAGCTTTATCAACAAAAAGTAATTCCCTTCAAGACAACAAATTGTTGTTAATGTTTTATATTTACATCATGCATCTCATCTAAGCATCAGAAAGACCGACATCAGATCTTATTTACTATAACGTTGACTTGGGCTTAAATTTCCCGAAATTCATCGAACTTTTCTTTAAGGTTTGCATGAAATTGATTGTTTCTAAAACTAAAGTCTTGTATGACCTTGAGTCATCCTAAACCTGAACTTTTGCTCAGTGGTAATACAAGAAAATAACAGCAACAACAACACCTTCACTCTGTGATGTAAGACAATATTTTTGTAAAAAGTCAGAATGTTAGAATTTTATTGTTATTGTTCTCTAGTCATTTT